>NC_134488.1:68962363-69182363 GCF_040206685.1 Ascaphus truei | reverse complement strand
GATAGAAAACAGCAGTTCAAGCTGCCGGTTTTTTTTTTTTTTACATGTTATTCTTTTTTCCCTTTAATATGTGCATCAATACAATCCATAAGTAATTAGCTAAGTTGCCGATCGGTCCATTCTCATGTGATCGATCGCCGATTATTCAGCTCGGGTTCACTAAATGACTGCAGAGGAACATTCTGCAGTCAGTGGAGCGCATATGCATATTAATGACAATGTTCTGTGGGGAAGGTCATGTGACCAGGCAGTCACTAGATACAATTGGTGCACTGCCAGAGAGAGGGCAGGGCTCAAAAAGGGGTGTGCCAGTTTCAGAAGAGGAAGGGGATGTGACTTTGTAAAAGGTTGCTATAGAAACAAAAAAGGCTTGTTCATTTATAATTCATAAACAATTTAATTTAGAGTTTTTTTTAAAATGCTACAAGTATTTTCTCATAGTACAGAACTGATTTTTTTTTTAAAACACACATGTAGGATATTCCTTGGTCCGCAGCTTTAAACCTTCATATTGTTCACCCAGCGGGGAATGCTACCAGGGGCAGCATCGCAGGTAAGTATCTCTGGAAGCAGGTAGTCCCTAGAGCTTAAATTAAGCCAGTTCAGCAACTAAGACCCTGATTTATACCAAGAAAAAAAAAACCTAGGCGGAACCATACCTTTAAATCGTGTTGATCTGTACAATATCATAGTGACATAGTAGCCACATTAGTTGCTACAATAGTAACATCAGGTTAAAAAAAACAAATAGGGGCCTATGTACTAAGATCATATTTGAATTTCTCCTGCGTCAAAATTGTGGCAGCACACACCAGAAAACTGCTCAGTAATGCACAGCAGCAAGACCCACAGGTGAAACAGGTGGGTCCTTTCTACCACCCTCAACAGTCTCCTCACCCACCACCCCAACCACCTGGCTGACTCCCCAGATCTCCGCACCGACATAGCAGGCTCCCAATTTACTGACCCTAGGCCCCTCACTGACTCCCAGGGCAGCACCGACTAACTCCCCAAGACCCCACCCCAACTCAGCAGGCCCATGACTCCCTAGCAAGGCCACACACACGACTGCTAGCTGGCTCCCCGACGCTGCTCATCTTTTCTGCCAGCCTACTGTGGAAAAACACAGACTAAGCCACGCTATGTGACCTGAGCCTATGGGGACAGGGCAAGTAAACCTTTCCTTCCCTAACTCCTAACCTGATGCATTGCCCCCTGCTGTCCACACGTTTGAGGTTTCCCTCTCCTCACCTACCCCAGCAGCCTGATGTCCTCTCCAGTGGCCTGAGTTAGGGGCGGTTGCTGCTCCTTACATTTGTTCTGTGCCCAAAGATTTCTGATGGCAGACAGTGTTTTTTACATTCTGGGAATAATGATCCTGTATTGATGATCTTCAGAGATGTCAGTCAGATTTTGATGGATTTGCACCAAAAAAATGATATTTTGATGGAAAATATGTTTTTTTTTTTTTTTTAAATCAGTGAGACTCTGTTAATGTCTATGAGAAATAGCTTCTTATATTTGCTGGTGGATATAAACTTTTAGCAGCATCTTAAAGTTATAGTATATTAAATGCATGGGATAGTTTTCATTGTAGGGGGCAAGGATCAGGATGTAAAACAGTGCTAATGTAAAACCAGGATACTGTCTCATGTTTGCACTTCTTGACCATGTCGAGATAGCTTCACTGGCATTCAATGGGTTAGTAACCACTTTATTTGTTTTAAAATGTATAGTTTTCAATTTTTTTCATGGTAGATGAGCGGGCGGAGGAGGAAATTGTTAGATTGTTAGGTGTATTGAGGGAGGGAGGTGGTGTGCTTAAGTAACCCGGGGTGGGTGGTTAGACCTCCGGGGGGAGGGTGGTGGGTGTTAACTCCTGGCTTACCAGAATGATTAGTAAGGAATTGATAAACGTATATGTACTGTTGTAGGTGTATACACCCAGGGACTGGAGGGAGCATATGTCCGGAACACCCCAAAAAATAAAAGAGAAATTTCAAGTGCAATACAGCCATAACAATGCGGAATAAAGGGATAGATCTTGGCTCTTATGAAGAACCTACTTACAAGAAGTAGGATAAATTACAGCGATGACAGGAGACCGTATGGCAGCTTGTCCTGCAAGTATGTAGGTCGTGGTATATCTCAGGGAGAATAAACAACAGAGAGGACTGCAAGTGCAGACCAGTAAACAATTTAGAAACAAGTTAAAAAAATAGCAGCAAATGTACTCACATGGTGTACATTCAATATAGACACATCAAATAGTGTGTTGAGCTAAGAGATGATCTGATGCCGGAGAGGGTAAGTGTGTATGTCATCTGTCCCGTGCTTCTCCCGCCGGTGCCTCACTTCGGATGGCGTCCTACGTCCCATCCGCCGGTGTCCCGGCTGCTTCCGGATACTCGGGGAGAGGGGTGGGTATGCGGCAACGAGTCCTCTCGGCTCAGAATCAACACCTCTCACTTGCAGTCCTCTCTGTTGTCTTTTCTCCCTGAGATATACCACGACCCTACATACTTGCTGGACAAGCTGCCATACGGTCTCCTGTCATCGCTGTAATTTATCCTACTTCTTGAAAGTAGGTTCTTCATAAGAGCTAAGATCTATCTCTTTATTCTGCATTGTTATGGCTGTATTGCACTAGAAATTTCTCTTTTATTTTTTGGGGTGTTCCAGACATATGCTCCCTCCAGTCCCTGGATGTATCTACTTGTTATAGGGAATCTGTACTATTCCCTTTGGAGGTTGAGATTTTATGTTTAAATTCACCTTACACTACTTAAATATTTCCTTTACTACAATCACAGATTTGATCACCTGTATATTGTGTTAAAAGCGCCTTTCTAAATCACTTGGGTTCACTGTTGTAGGTGTAGCCATGCCTGTTCTGGCTACAAGTCTGCCCTCCCTGACATGTAATTACTGGTAAGTGCAGGCAGTGTCACGCACCACCTTGGGTTTTCCCCCACACAAGCAGCTTCCCTGAGTGACAGGGGTGGAGGCGGGTCTGGGTCTTTGTGCTGCCCAGTCCTGGGTTCAGACCTTGTACCCTCCCCCTCTGTACTAGGGAAGAGGCAAACCTAAATGAAGTCAGTTAGTGAGTACTCTAGCTATGAAGTAAGTACTCTGAGTTGCTGTCTCACACCTGCGGGGTGGGACTATAGGATCAGTCCCATAAGGGGGCTGTGAATAAGCAAGGCCTAACTCCTCAGATCTGACCATGGGACCATCCAGAGGACGGAGACCCAAGAAAATAAGTATGCATCCGGTTTAAACCTTCATGCTGTATGCTGTGACTGAATAAAGATGTTCCTGCCTTATTACACTCCTCGCCTGAGTCTAACAGGGGGGAGTATGTGATCTTTCTTCTGCAAGGACTGCCTCCAGCACTACTGGAGCCTGTTGAAGATGGAGGCGCTGGCACCAACCGAGAACGAACTATGCATTGACCTCCAAAATCCTGTCCTGTTCCCAACAACATTGGTGGAACCTCAGCTCTCCTGCACACCAACAGGTATTTAGCACCACGATACACCTGTAGCTACAACATCTCCCATAAGGTAGGGGAAAGAGGGCTAAATAACTATTCAAATAGAATCATAAATCATGCCTAATGCCAGGTTTGGGTATGACTTAAATAATGTAACATTATTATTACTGAATAGGGTATGCTTATGATAATGGCTCAGTTTGATTTTATTTGCATATCATTTTCACCAAGTGTTGTTATAATTAATGCAACGCATTTACTGCTTTGTATAAGCCCTATCTAAATCATTCCCTGATGTAAAGAGGGCAAAAATCGTAGCAAGACTGAAATGCATTAACTTAAAGCTCACGGATCCTTTCTAACTACTAAGAAATTAACTGTGCGGTATGTAACGATCTGCGCACATTGCATTGTGGGTTATGATACCTTTTAATGAACGAGCAAGAGAGTTCTTCATGTAACAATGGTTATGGAAATTCCAAATCCACATAGGTTTTTCTTCTTGCCGAGTCTCGAAAGATCTGTACAGTTCAATACATCTATGAAGAACTATCCAATAAAAGGTATCATGTCCTGTGACAATATTACACTGCCATAGGGCCAACTGGGCCAACTGAAACTCTTTCACTATATCATTTTTAATCCAAGAGAGACAGTTTTGGAACTCTATACATATATTTACAAGAGTCAACAATTTGTATGTGTCCCTAAAACAACTGAAGGAAATGTGACGTGAACTATGTGTAATATTTTTATATGTAGCCCATTTCCCCGTACGTAAGGAGCCACTAATACTGCTGTTACATGTTTGGCTACCAGAAGGCCTGAGCCTCCACCACTGGGAGCCGGGGGTGGTCTCTTGCTCACCTCAGTGCAGCGCCTCCACCTGAGAGGTATAAGCCCCTCACAGGAACCCAAATAGTAATTATACACAGGTATATAATAACGCTTTACTGAACAATAATATGCGACCTGTACCCCACAGTATATCACACAGCACCCCAATACACCAAGTGAGTGTCCCCAAAGTACATAGGGTGCTTGGCACCAATACCACTTATGTCCAGGGAGCGCATCAGGTAGTGACGTAAGCCGCCAGGGAGGTCGAGGATATGAGTGAGTGGAGTGACGCAGAGAGGAATCCCTAGTATAATCCAGTACAACCCAGGGAGCTGCAGGACTGCAGCCGCACAGCATTTGAATGCCCCAGAGCGGCACCGTGGACTCTTAACCAATCGTTCCCTCCTTTATTATTGCCTGTGCTCTTGATACAAAGTGTGAGTATTCTGTCTATACATACTTACTAAACTTTGTCACTTTTGATATGCACTATGTCTTGTTTTTTGTATTGAAGACTCATCCACGTACTACAAGTGGGGAATCTAGCCATACCCGTACAGACATAACCCAGGGATCAAACAAGTTAAAACGGCTTTAAAGAAGACACACCGCAGCCACTGATTGGTTGAGCTTTATTTGTTCTTTTTTCTAGTAAGTGGGTTGACATACGAGCCAAGTTCTGTGCCACTATTTAAACATTTATAACACACTGTGCACACTATATTGTGTTTTCTTTTCTGGGGTGATCCTGCTCCTTCTGGAATCTGGAGGAGGAAACGTTGAAAATAGAAGACTTTTTGGGAAAAGTCCCCACCAGAGGTTTTGAGCGAATAATATTCCTGGTATCTATCCCCTACACTTTTTTATCCACTTTTATTGTATTGTAATATCAGTGTGGGAACGCCATCCATATTTTGGGTGTTTGACGCCTATCACTGACAAGCTACTGGGGAATTGTCCCTATCTAAGGGCCTTTCCCTGTAGCAGCCATAATCTAGATATGAGTAGGGCCTATCTGGGACATAAAGGGCAATCAGGGCCGTGTCTAGGAGTCACTGACACCCAGACCCTACCTTCCCCTTCTGTGTCCTGGCTCCAACTGCCTCCTCGACCTCCAAGCACGCCAAAAGTAGCAATATCCCCTCAGAAGATCCTATGAGCCCTATTGGCTGTGGCTCGTCATGTGATGGTGCAGCCCCAGAGCACTCTGGGAAGTGTAGTTCCCCTGCAGAGCTCATTCTAAGATGGCCACCGCTGCTGTGAAGCCTCTGCACATGCGCACGCTTCCTAATCGCCGCCGGGATGTGGGGACTCTTCTGCGCATGGGATACTAATCCAAGATGTCGGTGCCCTTTACCGGCATCCACCCGAAGCTCTGGAGCATCGGAGCAGCCTCCCTGACTACTCGCAGCCCCCACCGGAGTCGCACCCTTACGCCGGAGCAGCCCCTGTAGCCGTCCCTCGCCTGCAAGCAGGAGGTAAAAGGGGAACCTGGCTACATATATAACAGATAAGGGTTAAATTATTCTTGAGAGTTGACTGTGCAACTATTAAAGATTATATGATTTATGACTCGGGATGTTGACAAGTTGAATTGTTACCAAAAGTTTAAACAACGTTTTCGAATGTCACCGCTTCCCAGGATAGGCGATATACAACTTGAGAGACCAGTAAAAGATATACAGGTAGGGGACTTAGATTAATGGTCTACAACTGAACCCTATGAAACAGCAATAATGATTTGTGAAAGAGAGCCAAAAAATGATGGGAGCATAGAAATTTAGGAATTGCCGATATTACAGGAAGATAGATATTTAGCCAACCCAGACCACCCAGACCACCCAGAGATAATGTGGATGCTATTTGAAAAAGGGATGATCCAGGCAGTTAGACAGGGCAAATACTTAGCAAGCTCAAATGTTAACCTTTTCCCTGCATGAGCAGTGCATTGCATTGCATTGCAGGTGCCTTCTGTCACCTACAGTATAGCTGCTGATCCCTAATGCCAGCACCTGATGCTCTTTAAACCACTACACAGACACACTAATACACATACAGTACAGGTGCACTGATGCACAATCAATACATAAAGATCAGCACGCCGCTACACATACAGTCAACGCAGGGCCGGATTTAAAAGGGGCGGAAGGGGCAGACGCTGCAGACCTCAACAAAGCAGGGGCCTCCACAGGCATAGTAAATAATTTGATAAAAGCCATTTTTTCTTAAATATTTTGAATCTTCAATTTAGCTACTTTTGAAGTATGCATTCACTGCTTAATACTGTAATAATAAAATAATAATAAATAATATATTAAATATATATATATTAAATATAAATATATATTAAATATATTTTAAAAATAAGCTGCTATTTTACGCTACCTTTCTACGTATCCAGTGAATCGCTTCAAAAATCTAAATTCTGCCAATTTTTGGTGTAAGTAATGTTTTATTTGCTTGCTGTTTGTTTTCTGATTCTATATTATAGTTTTATAAAAATATTAATCGCTTTTAAGAAGTACTACTTTTATTTTATGTATAAAGACACAAAAGGATAACCACTAACTTTCATTGAAATTTGTGTATTGCAAAATTATAACGTGTATTTGCCGGACAGTCAACGTGGACTCACTATCAAATATTTGATTTTTGTAGGTAAATAGCCCTCTTGTCCATGAATGTGGTCCACAGAAATGGAAATCGGCTGCATAGTGTGAAAAGATATAAGAACAATTTATTACAAAGGGGCAAAAAATTAGTCCTGAAAAAAAAAAAACATTTGTGTTGGTGAGGCGAGTGAGCAAACAAGCGAAAACACAGTCCATGAAGGCGAAGATAATCAATCAGAACTTGGTGAAGGAACTGGAAAGAAGCCTCACAGTTTTGAAAATGATATTGGCTTGTGGCCAGAATCATCAACAACGGATATGATAAATTTTTCAGCCAAAAAGAATCCTTCGATTTGCTAAACTATGATGGCAAATTCCTTGAGCGATCATCAGTACACAAAGAAGAACAGACCAAAGGTGAAAAGCATTTTGTTTGAAAATGTACAGTACTGCACATTTATTTCAATGAACAAATCGGAACAATGAGATTGTTATTCGCTCTTGGCTGTGTTTACTACTGGTAAAGTCTACTGCTATATCTGTAAACTAGTGACTGCACATAAAGTAAAATTGTCCATTACTGGATTTTGTGGCTGGAAACATGGAAGTGAATGGTTGGCTGAACACAAGACAAAGTATCACTATGAATTTATAACCATTTTGGCTAAACGTGGAAAGGAAGTTGGGTGCATTGACCAGGATTTGGCAAAACAAGAAGCAGAGTTGAGTGGATATTGGCACAAAGTTCTCATGCATGTTGTGAGTACCATAACATTCATTGCTGAATGTGGACTGGCTTTCCGGGGTTATAATGAAATGGTTGGATCACCAAGAAATGGTAACTATCTTGGCATTAAGGAACTGATAGCTGAATATGATCAATTTCTCTCTGCTCACATCAAACTGCATGCAAATAAAGAAAGCGGTCACGCGAATTACAGTACCTGTCATTTACAATATGTGAAGAGCTGATTGGATTAATGGGTGAGCATGTCCTAAACCACATAATTGCAAGAATAAAGAAGTCCCAAGTATTATTCTGTGTCAGTTGATTCAACCCCAGACGAAGCTCATATTGACCACTTGACTATTGTAATATGTTACAGGAAAAAAACATCTCTAAGGGAAAAGTTTCTGACATTCATGCAAAATTGTAGTCACACTGGTTCTGCTCTTGCTAATGCACTGCTTGAGTTCTTGGATTGTCCCAACATTGATATCAGTGACTGTTGTGAACAGTCATATGATAATGCTGCAAATATAAGTGGCAAGTACTGAGGAATGCAAGTTCTCATACTTGTCCAACAAATCTATGTCTTTCATGTAATCTCCTTCACGCTATGCAATTGTGATCAAATATTGTCTCGGGCAGACACAAAGTTGTGAGTGCCAAGAGCTTGAGTGAGTGGTCTTACAGAGCTGGTGAGACAAAAGCGATTGTACACGGATATGAAAAGATTAAGGAAGCACTACTAGCTGAAATCTCAAATGACCAGGAGCAGAAGGATGTGGTTCAAAATTAAGCTGGTGGCCTTAACAAAAGATGAGCAGCTTGGAATTGCATTATATTCTTCACTTTGGAATTACATTTTGGAAAGGTTCAATGCAACAAACTACAGGATCCAAAAACAGTTCTCCAGTCTGCAGTATCAGCACTGAAATCTCTGAGAACATTTGTAGAATCAAAGAGAGACAAGTTCGATGAATATGAGGATACAGCGAAGATAATATCTGGAAACGAAGAGTATGTTGTTCGATTTCGTGAGAAATGTGCGTCTCAATCCATTGGTTTATGGACAAGCACAGTAAATCCAGATGTCAGACAAAGAGACGTTCCGTACAGCAAGCTTCATTTCGGTTGTCGATCAGTTTGTCACATCCATGTCAGAGAAAATAGCTGCCTATAACATGTCTGTGAATGGTTTGGCTTCCTTAGTCATCTGGAAAATCTGGATGCTTCTGATTTCTGCTCTGCTGCAGTCAATCTTGTCAGCGTACAGTGGCGGCCGCCTTTAGTCTCCTGCGGCAGTTTCGGAGCGAAATTCAAACTTGCAGACAGATGCGGCATGTTCCGGCTGTTTTAGGCGCCGCGGGCGTTTTTCATTGTTTTTCATTGTTTAGTGCTATTAGCGCTGTCTAGCAGTTCAGCGCTGAATGCGGCTGAACGAGTTAAAGTGAGTGGCCTCCGGAGAACAAATCGGGGATGTAGGAGGATAAAAGGGGTCGCAGCAGTATATAAGGGTGACTTGGAGCACAGCCTCGGCAATGAATTAGTGCAGTTTGCTGCGATTGTTAATCTCTACAAAGTAGATTACAATGCCAAAGTTCTTGTTGAGAAGGATTTCAGAGCCACATTTCCTAATGTTGAAATTGCTCTGAGAATGTATTTAGTACAGATGGTAATCAATTGTACTGGTGAACGGTCGTTTTCAAAGATGAAAATCATAAAGAACAGGCTAAGATCAACAATGGAGCAAGAGCGTCTCTCATGGCGAGCATTGTTGAGCACCGAAAGTGATTTGCTGCGCGAATAAAATTCAAAGACATTGAAAAATGTTCCTCTCAGAAAGTGCGAAAATCCAGTTTCCTTTCGTTAAATGCATTTCTATCTATTGTTCCTACATTTGTTGCATTATAAATATAGCCAATTAAATTTCTTACGATTAATGACGTTTTTGTTTTATTTTGATGTGAGTGTAATGATTTCAGTTTAGAAACCCTGAAAAATTGTTAGGCACATCGAATTTCATGTAAATCAATAAGTTGATTTGTGACAGGGGACCTTCGCAATATACTTGCCCCTAGGCCCCCACAACAGTAAACCCGGCCCTGCTCACACGCACAAAGAGACACACAGACCTACACATGCTACAGTATGTGTATATGTTATATACTGCAGAGATCTTAAACCATGGCTTAGTCTTTTGATGTAACTGTGCCTTATTTCAGGAGAATGTGACTTTGCAAAGATCTTTTGGGGTCCATTTTCAAAAGGTTTCTGATATATTTATGCAACGATGACAGAAACTCTCTTTATAATGAAAGAGGAGGAATGAGGAAGAGTGAGAGAGACGGGAGAGAAGTACATGAGACGAGGGAGATGAGTGAGGAGGTGTAGAAGAGGGGAGTTGCAAGGCCGCCGACACACCAATGGAAACTCTAGACCTGGGCCCCACAAAAGCTGTTGGTGACCCTGGTCATCCTCCCTGCTCATTAACATGCGAGTAAAGAAGCTGTTTCAAAAGATGCACGGATCCGTGTGCACAACACTCTCTAGGTTTTTGAAGTATCATTTGAAACGTTAAATTGAGAGAATAAGGATGTGCCGTGAAAAGGCTATGGCGCCTATTCGAATAACTAATGCTGTGTACCTATCTGCAGTGACCTATAGTGACCATGTTCCTATAGACTGTTTTTTGAGTATACACACTATCTTAATATAGTTCTCAATTGTAGCATGGTCGTGGGAGTGGGGAGTTCGTCTAGGAATTCCCTTCCTCCTAATAGGCTCAACTCCTATTTTTGCCAGGCTATCCAGCCTAATTTGTCACCCTACCCATTTTAGGGTTGGTAATTTTTTGCTGTATACTACGCTTCTATTGCATGAAGCTTGGGTTCCCATTTGGGAGTTTTTTTTAACACCCGATGTTTTGCATTTTGTACTAATGAAAGTGTTTTTAGATTTGTTATCATATCATAATATGGATGTTCTAGCTCTGTTCATTCTTTAGTTATCATTCATTACACTATATATTGACAGTGAGAATGAGTGCTGTTAAGTATGGTATTTTCTACTGGTCGAACCGGCCCATTCTGGGACGATTTGGTCTACCAGATTCTTATAGTATAGCCTTTGTTACCTTCCCTACTGCACCATTCACACCAATCACATATTTGTATATTATAGGAGTGCTGGTGTCCCTCTCTTTTGGTGTGTTGTTTATTGTCAAATACTTGTTTTTATTTAAATATAATTTTTTTTATTTTGTGGTTCTTTTTTTTTTAGCTTGCCCATTCATTGCCATTGTGGCAATCCATGCCCAATTTGTGGGCATGGTTTACCACAGTGACAATTAAAGCGTAGAGAGGGTGGGGGTGGGATATTTGCCCCGGGGAGGGTGGTTTGGGGGGTAGTGAGGGATGGGGGTTCACCCCTTAATTACCATAGGGGATTAAGGGTTTAGTGGCAAGTAGTTAGGTTTTTTTTTATGTTGCTTATTTTGCACATTATTGTACTGTATGTGTGTGGGATGGGGGGATGTTGGGGTTAGAGGGGTTGGGTAGTAGGATTGTTGTATTTTAATGTTTCTTGGGGGTAGAGGGGGTGGGTGAAGGGGGTAGTTGCCCCAGGGTGGGTGGTTAGGACTCGGGTGGGTAGAGGGAGGGGTTAACCCCTTCATTACCATAGCGGTTACCACCACTATGTTAGTAAAGGGGTTAACTCCCCCTGCAACCTTCCTGGTAGGCCTAACCACCCACCCTGGGGCAACTAGAAGATACTAAAATTGGCCCCTATGGCTGAAAATAGCAATAAAACCTGCTTGCCTTGGAAAAAATACATGGGGAGCACAGTGCTCCAAGAGACCCCCCTTAAATTGGGATGTCTGCTTTAACGATTCAGAATCTGTTTTTAAAGTAGCTTTTCTTCTTTTTTTCTTACAACATAAATATTCCAGCATGGGATGGTAGCCAATGAGCTAGAAAGGATGCGTGTTAAGGGTTTGAGAATAATAAATTGCATACTATGCAATACTTAAAACCTATCATTGCTGGAGGTGCGTGGAAGTCATTGTCTTTAGATTATAGAGATATAACTTTATTTCATATAGCGCTTTTCTCAGGATGGGACTCAAAGCACTTCCCAATTACAGTATAGTTCATGGTACGCAGCACAAAGGACTTTTTACGGACACAGTCCCTATCTTTACAATCTATGTTTTTGGTGACTGATGAAAAAGGAGATAAAGTGACTTGCCCAAGGTCACATGGAGCTGATACTGGGAATTGAACTTGATTCATATTCAGTGTCAAAAGTTAGTGTCTTTACTCTCTGAGACACTCATTCTACTACTCAGTATCAATACATATTCATTTGTTAATAGGCTGGAAGTATATAAAATTATTTAGCATGTATATTTTCAGGTAACTGGAAGCATAAATACACATATACAATATACGGTTCTTTTTTGGTTGAAAGCTTGTAGTGAGTAGTGATGCCAAAAGCTCGGTCCCCAGTGGCTGCTGCAGCGCGCTACGGCATGCGCTACACACACAAGGCACAGCCCTCTATGGGGCAGGCAGGTATTTGGGGGGCAAAATAGAAGCAAAAAGAATGGCAGATAGAGACTCAGAATGTGAAACATCTCATTATAATCTTTGCACCGTGTAACTCATCCCCAATTCCTCCTACTGACACCCCCTAAGGTGCAAACCAGGGCAGAGACGCAGAATGTGATACATCTCATTATAATCTGTGCACCGTGTCACTCCTCCTCAACTCCTTCTACTGACACTCCCCAAGGAGCAAACTGGGGCAGACGGGGCAACATTTGATCAAAATGCTTTAATAAATACGTGAAGGGTGGAAATTACCTGGTTTGCTCCACAATTGCTCTGAGTTTGCTCCACAATTGCCTTGATACATACTGTAGATGCCACTGTATTTAGTGCAACATTTCATGTATAGCGGTGAAAATTTTACCCTAGGAAAACACAGGGAATGCTGAGTATCTCATTACAATCACAGCCTGCTCATCTTCTTTTCCGTTCTTTAATGGGGTTTTGACGATAAAAGGCAGAGGGTGGGGGCACTGGGGATGTAGCACAGTTGTACCCAACTCCAGTCCTCAAGTTATCCCCTAACAGGTCAGGTGTTCAGGATATCTCTGCTTCAGCACAGGTTGCTCAATCGTTGACTGAGCCACCTCTGCTGAAGCAGGGATATTTTTAATACCTGACCTGTTGGGAGGTCTTGAGGACTGGAGTTCAGCACTACTGATGTAGAAGACAAATTAGAAGTATGTGGTCATTCTCAGGACTGTCATGCTTGTTTAGAAGGACAGAAGATGCCTTTTTCGTAGACAAAAAGGCAAGGCAATATTTATCCGATTAAAGCACATGACATGCATTTGGTGTGTTTGACATCTGGAGAGTGGTATAAAGTGAAACAGGGATTGATTTTTCTGGTAGATGAATTTGCGGTTTTCTATGGGAAGTAATCTTATCATCACATGATTTCAGTGTGGTACGCCTGGGAAACTAGAATTTATGGCAAGATTTATCCCTTCCACTGCTGAAGACATGCGCGTTGGAGGGGGTAAGGGATTGTGGTATAAATGAGGTGCTGTTTAGGACTATCCAATATAAGTAATATTTCTACATTGCTCTGACAATGTACGCAGAATAATACAGGCACAATGAGCCTCTCTCCTGAATAACTTACAGTCTAATATGGGTGTCTGAAGCACAGGGACATACAGTGGCGTGCCTTGCACAGGGTCGAAAGGAAAGTAGGATTCGAACCAAGTTCACCAACTGCATAGGCAATGACATTACAAGTGAGCTGCTCCTCCAGCCACTGTGAGTCAATGCATGAAGGTTACATACACCCCTTTATAATGTGTGTCATGTGTGGTTGAAACTCTATATAACTGTGTGACGGTGAGGAAGTAACCAGGCTCACTAATAAAGGTTAAACCCACTTGGTTACCTCTGATCATTGTATTGGGGCTTGGGAGTGTCAGCTCTTGAGCCTAGTGATTGTCTGTGCATTGTATGTAATTATGCGACAATAAAGAATTTTTGTGTTTTTATCTTTCCAGGAGTGCCAACAAGCAGAGATTGCTAGGCTATGAGTTTCAAGGGGGGTATTACAGAGAAAGTCTTGTCAGAATGTGTCTAGCTAGCCGGGTTCCAGAGTTGATGGATAACCCAAAAATTTACCTGGGAATCAGATCGGATTCTCGGATACATTGAGACACATTGTCACTGCAAAATTTCCCCTTGAAAATGCTTGCGCGACTCACCGCTAGGATTCCCTGCTTCAGCACAGACAAAGGTAAATGGGGCATAGGGATGAGTGGTATCCCTGGAACGGTAAAGGGTTCCCTAGTTTAAGAGAGGATGCCCAGTTAATGCCCAGATCACCCAGAATCCGGTATAGTGGATCTGGGGGTACTCCAACCATACATAATGTTGCAAGGAGTTTAAAAGTCTAAGTCCAGTATAGTGTGTGGGGAATATGGCTAGTAGAAATAAAAGTGAAGATTCTTATTCTGGGCCTTTCCACACCGATGTTCTGGGTGAGTCACTGGGCAACAAAGTTGGTGCCACTTTGTCTACCCAGACAACGGACATGAAAGCCATATAAACCATGTATCTGGCACACGTCCCATCTGTATAGAAAAAGGTA
Source organism: Ascaphus truei (assembly GCF_040206685.1). NCBI lineage: Eukaryota > Metazoa > Chordata > Amphibia > Anura > Ascaphidae > Ascaphus > Ascaphus truei. The sequence continues at coordinate 69,168,004 of NC_134488.1, read as the reverse complement.
TCAACTGCCGGTGCTCACGGATAAAAGGGATTGTCCTGAAAGGTCCAAATAGATTCACATGAAAGGAGAATGAATCCAGACACTTTGTTTTCTATTTTGAAAATGTATTCAGCAATGAAACAACCAAAGTTTCGACTGCCACGCAGTCTTTGTCAAGGTGAGGCCCAACTTGTTTTGCTCAGTGAATGATCCTGGTAAAAAGGTGTAAATTACTTGGTCTCTTGTGACAAACTGAATCCTATAACTCCTCCTATTACTCCATATAACTGCTCCCTATAACTCCTCATATTGCTCACTTTAACAACTCCCTATAACTCCTATGGCTCCCTATAATCGCTCCCAATAACTTCTCCTACTGCTCCATATAACTCCTCCTAATGCTCCATATAACTGCTCCCTATAACTCCTCCTATTGCCCCATATAACTGCTCCCTATAACTCCTCCTATTGCCCCATATAACTGCTCCCTATAACTCTTAATGCTCCATATAACTGCTCCTATTGCTCCATGTAACTGCTCCCTATAACTCCTCCTATTGCTCCGTATAACTGCTCCCCATAACTCCTTCTATTACCCCATATAACTGCTCCCTATAACTCCTCCTATTGCTTCATATAAAAGGAGGTGGGAGAGGGGGGGAGAGGGAGAGGAGGGAGGGGGAGGGGGGTATGTCTGCGACTCGCCGTCTCAATTTGCTGCCTCCTGAAGATTTGGGAAGGCCAGTGCTCCGTCCCCACCCTCCTCCAGTTTTGAGGCATCAAATGACACTCGCAACGTCACATGGTGAGACATTGCCATGACAACACACCGTCAAGGCGCCATGTTGCCGTGACAATACGACGTGATGTTGCAGCGACATTTGACATTGCGATGCTGGAGGAGGAGGGCGGTGGCGGCAAAATGGTGAGTGTCTAAGGGCACACCATAGGTAAAACCGGCCCTGGTGCCCAGGACATACTTGAAAACGAGAGAACTCTCAATGTTTTTTTTTGTGGTAAATATTTTTATAGTGAAATAAATGTGCAGATTGCATATTGCAGTGAATATTGTATATCCCAGTGAAAATTGTATATTGCAGTGAATATAGTAGTACATATTATATATATATATATATTGCAGTGCCTATTGTATATTGCAGTACATATCATATATATATATATATATATATATATATATATATATATATATATATATATATATATATATTACAGTGGTTGACAAATCACCAAAAAATCTACTCGCCACACAAAAAAATCTACTCGCCACCTAATACCAAACGTGTGCTGCTTGGGCCAATATTTACTCGCCCGGGGGTTAAATCCACGCCCGGGGCGAGCAAATGTATAGGTTTGTCGAACACTGTGTATATATATATATATATATATATATATATATATATATATATATATATATATATATATTGCAGTGTATATTGTAGTTCCTATTGTATTTTGCAGTGCATATTTATATCGCAGTGCCTATTGTACATGACAGTGCATATTGTATATGGCAGTGCCTATTGTATACTGTATGGCAGTGTATATTGCAGTGCCTATTGTTTATGACAGAATATATTGCATATTGCAGTGCCTATTGTATATGGCCGTACATATTGCATAGTGCAGTGCCTATTGTATAGGGCAGAACATATTGCATATGGCAGCACGTATTGTATCTGGCAGCGCGTATTGTATATGGCCGTGCGTATTGTATATGGCAGTGCGTATTGTATGCACATTGTATCTGGCAGTGCGTATTGTATGCACATTGTATCTGGCAGTGCGTATTGTATGCACATTGTATCTGGCAGTGCGTATTGTATATGGCCGTGCGTATTGTATATGGCCGTGCGTATTGTATCTGGCAGTGCGTATTGTATATGGCAGTGCGTATTGTATCTGGCAGTGCGTTTGTATCTGGCAGTGCGTATTGTATGCGTATTGTATCTGGCAGTGTGTATTGTATCTGGCAGTGCGTATTGTATCTGGCAGTGCGTATTGTATCTCTCAGTGCACTTTGTATGTACATTGTATCTGGCAGTGCACATTGTAGCTGGCAGTGCGTATTGTATGCACATTGTATCTGGCAGTGCGTATTGTATCTGGCAGTGCGTATTGTATCTGGCAGTGCGTATTGTATCTGGCAGTGCGTATTGTATATGGCAGTGCGTATTGTATATGGCAGTGCACATTGTATCTGGCAGTGCACATGGTATCTGGCAGTGCACATGGTATCTGGCAGTGCACATGGTATCTGGCAGTGCACACTGTATGCACACTGTATTTGGTAGTGCGTATTGTATCTGGCAGTGCTTATTGTATGCACATTGTATCTGGCAGTGCGTATTGTATCTGGTAGGGCATACTGTATCTGGCAGTGCGTATTGTATATGGCAGTGCGTATTGTATATGGCAGTGCGTATTGTATATGGCAGTGCGTATTGTATATGGCAGTGCGTATTGCATCTGGCAGTGCGTCTTGCATCTGGCAGTGCGTATTGTATCTGGCAGTGCACATTGTATCTGGCAGTGCACATTGTATCTGGCAGTGCACATTGTATCTGGCAGTGCACATTGTATCTGGCAGTGCGTATTGTATATGGCAGTGCGTATTGTATATGGCAGTGCGTATTGTATATGGCAGTGCGTATTGTATATGGCAGTGCGTATTGCATCTGGCAGTGCGTATTGTATCTGGCAGTGCACATTGTATCTGGCAGTGCACATTGTATCTGGCAGTGCACATTGTATCTGGCAGTGCACATTGTATCTGGCAGTGCACATTGTATCTGGCAGTGCACATTGTATCTGGCAGTGCACATTGTATCTGGCAGTGCACATTGTATCTGGCAGTGCACATTGTATCTGGCAGTGCACATTGTATCTGGCTGTGCGTATTGTATCTGGCAGTGCGTATTGTATCTGGCAGTGCGTATTGTATATGGCAGTGCGTATTGTATCTGGCAGTGCACATTGTATCTGGCAGTGCACATGGTATCTGGTAGTGCACATGGTATCTGGCAGTGCACACTGTATGCACACTGTATTTGGTAGTGCGTATTGCATCTGGTAGTGCGTATTGCATATGGCAGTGCGTATTGTATCTGGCAGTGCACATTGTATCTGGCAGTGCACATTGTATCTGGCAGTGCACACTGTATTTGGCAGTGCGTATTGTATCTGGCAGTGCGTATTGTATCTGGCAGTGCGTATTGTATCTGGCAGTGCGTATTGTATCTGGCAGTGCGTATTGTATCTGGCAGTGCACATTGTATCTGGCAGTGCGTATTGTATGCGTATTGTATCTGGCCGTGCGTATTGTATCTGGCAGTGCGTATTGTATCTGGCAGTGCATATTGTATATGTCAGTGCGTATTGTATATGGCAGTGCGTATTGTATATGGCAGTGCGTATTGTATCTGGCAGTGCGTTTGTATCTAGCAGTGCGTATTGTATGCGTATTGTATCTGGCAGTGCATATTGTATCTGGCAGTGCACATTGTATCTGGCAGTGCACACTGTATTTGGCAGTGCGTATTGTATCTGGCAGTGCGTATTGTATCTGGCAGTGCGTATTGTATCTGGCAGTGCGTATTGTATCTGGCAGTGCGTATTGTATCTGGCAGTGCACATTGTATCTGGCAGTGCGTATTGTATGCGTATTGTATCTGGCCGTGCGTATTGTATCTGGCAGTGCGTATTGTATCTGGCAGTGCATATTGTATATGTCAGTGCGTATTGTATATGGCAGTGCGTATTGTATATGGCAGTGCGTATTGTATCTGGCAGTGCGTTTGTATCTAGCAGTGCGTATTGTATGCGTATTGTATCTGGCAGTGCATATTGTATCTGGCAGTGCACATTGTATGCACATTGTATCTGGCAGTGTGTATTGTATCTGGCAGTGCACATTGTATCTGGCAGTGCACATTGTATCTGGCAGTGCACTTTGTATGCACATTGTATCTGGAAGTGCGTCTTGTATCTGGCAGTGCGTATTGTATGCACATTGTATCTGGCAGTGCGTATTGTATATGGCAGTGCGTATTGTATCTGGCAGTGCACATTGTATCTGGCAGTGCACATTGTATCTGGCAGTGCACATTGTATCTGGCAGTGCACACTGTATTTGGCAGTGCGTATTGTATCTGGCAGTGCGTATTGTATCTGGCAGTGCGTATTGTATATGGCAGTGCGTATTGTATCTGGCAGTGCACACTGTATCTGGCAGTGCACACTGTATCTGGCAGTGCGTATTGTATCTGGCAGTGCACACTGTATCTGGCAGTGCGTATTGTATCTGGCAGTGCACACTGTATATGGCAGTGCGTATTGTATCTGGCAGTGCGTACTGTATATGGCAGTGCGTATTGTATCTGGCAGTGCGTATTGTATCCGGCAGTGCACATTGTATCTGGCAGTGCACATTGTATCTGGCAGTGCACACTGTATCTGGCAGTGCGTATTGTATCTGGCAGTGCACACTGTATCTGGCAGTGCGTATTGTATCTGGCAGTGCGTATTGTATGCGTATTGTATCTGGCAGTGCGTATTGTATCTGGCAGTGCGTATTGTATCTGGCAGTGCGTATTGTATCTGGCAGTGCGTATTGTATGCGTATTGTATCTGGCAGTGCGTATTGTATCTGGCAGTGCACATTGTATCTGGCAGTGCGTATTGTTCATTCCATGATATTTCTTATTGTGCATTTTACAACGGGGTTGAGAGCTATTTAACATACAGTACATACTTTACATTATAAAATAAATTGTAAACATGGAAAAAAGAAGTTGCATTGCACAATGCTTTCTCATTATTGCAATATAAGTATTTATTGCTGCGTAGTATGTGGCAGTGCTTGTTTTATAAAAAAGGAGAAAACAAATCAGACAATGAAAACCGTTTCTGCATACAGTATGCCGAGCAATCAGTCTCTGTTATTTTCACAGACAGTTGCAGTGTGACATTGCTTTGGTGGCTTTTTTCATGTATGCAAATGAATCAAATTAGCACGAGTTATGCCGATTTGGGCAATTTATTAAGAAGGTCTTCCGGCTGCAAAACTGAAGCAATATTAATTAATCCGTGAACCTTACCAGACTTCTGAAAGGAAATATACAACCTGCAAAGCTGAAGCAATGAGGATGGGGCTTACCATACTTAGTTAAGTTATGGGGAGTACAAAAAAGTGACAAAAACCCTCCACAGCAAAGCATATAGCAAATGGAAATATAACTGTATGCTCATCTGCATGTCTTAGGCAGGTCTGCAACCCTGCCTTTCCCCATTATCACCCAGCATACAGCACTTCCACTGCAGCAAGGGATTCTGGGAAATGACATGCAAATGAGCACACAGTGCCACTTTTTGCTTCAAAACCATTTTAAACATGGTTCCCTATAGGCTTAAGCTTGCTGCATGGTCACAACTTTAAACACAGCCAGGGTTAAGATGCATAGCCAGTAAACCCACCCACAGACAGCTGTTTCAACCTTAATGGGTCTCATCAGTGTGGGGTTGGTTACTGGCTATGCAAAGCTGAAGCAATGAGCATGTCATTTCCCAGAATCCCTTGCTGCAGTGGAAGTGCTGTGTGCTGGGTGATAATGGTGAAAGGCGGGGTTGCACACCTGCCTAAGACATGCAAATGAGCATACAGTTATATTTCTATTTTATATATATATATATATATAGGTAGCTTTACACTATCCTAACATAAAAAATATAGTGCAGTGCACATATAGATCATTTTAACTGACTTTGCACAGACATTTTTTTCACCACGATGAGTATTACCCAGTGACTCTGCATTTTAACCACTATTCATATGATATAATAGATAAGGCACCCTGTGTAGAATTAGAATGAGCAAACTTTGCCAAGATTCTCAAAAAGTTGCTGTACCTGGAACATTTTTGACCACACAGTTCTGAAAATGTAGATTGCACTTGTCTAACTTCTAGTGATTGAATTTCACCAGCGAATCTACTCCAACAACATCTGGACCCTGAGAAAATGCTCTCTTCCTTGCACAAAAACATATTTCAGGCTATAGAATTGAGTTTGTCTTTTACTGGAGATATGGCTTGACTGTTGAAAGAACTCTCGAAAGCTTGTCCTAAAATATCAGTTATTAGTCCAAGTAAAAAAGGTATCACATAATACTGAAGTAATCATTTACTCTGCACTATCTTTTACTGGGAGAACTGCTTGCGAACTTTGAAAACTGTGCACATTTTGCTATGGCGAAAAAAGAGCAAATTTCGTCTGGTTCACAAATTTCGGCACAAATCTCTAGTTAGGATCATTAAGGTCTTTATAAATCTGATTCGAAATGTTAACCAAATGACGACTAGATTTTAGATTGCATTCACAATTAACATTATGATAATAACAAGATTTTTAAATGTAAAGTCCTGGTCGTTCTGATATTACTGTATGTATGAATTTAATTCTTAACAAGTTTAACCGCACATACAGGTAGGATGAATCGCAGGTGATATGAATTTCGGACATGTATATTGTTGTTTGTAAAAATGTGTTAGTGATTAAGTACTTGTTTTAAATTATAAGCTTTAAATTAATTTATACATCTTTTGGTGGGGGGGCAATAGTAGAAACACAGCCCAGAAATGAGAGAATGGGTACTAAAATGATCTTGGTTCCATTTTGTGGTCATCATTTTGGAAATTCCAAAATCTGATAATTTTCCTGAAAAGTCCTTCCATAGAACGTTCTTCCAATGTAACTCAAAGGGCTTCTCAATTACAATCTAGAACATGGTACGCACTGCTACACATAGAATTTTATCAGCATAGTCCCTGCCCCAACAATCTTACATTCTAATCTCTGAGCCACTCCTTTAGAGAGCAGCATGTGCTTGGAAAAATTATTTATACATCTCAAATTGAGCAGTCAATTTTTTCCCCTTAAATTTGGGCCAACTTTTTTTTAATTGTATACTTTTTGCAGACGTCGCGAGGGTTTTTACATTAACCGGTTTATATATAATATATATATATATATATATATATATATATATATATATATATATATACATATATATATATATATATATATATATAAAATGTACATAAACTTCTCAGATCGGAAATCACCTTACTCCAGGTTTCTGAAGATAAACGATATATACTTGCCTCTTGCTAGATAAATAAATTAACATTAATAACAATTTTCCGTCTTAAACCTTTTCAGGCAGGTGTCAGCTCTGTATTCCTGGCTTCTCTGACGGCAAAGGGGTTAAAAAATAACTTCCTTAAACAAGTGATTGATAACATCTTACACAATGCTGTGTCACTGTCCCCGGTAATGGCAACAGCATTTCAATAAACCCATGGAAATAATGATTTCCCTTTCAGTGATTTATGAATTTCCTAAAATATGTCTTGACGCAGTACAGGCATACCCCGCATTAACATACGCAATGGGACCGGAGCATGTATGTAAAGCGAAAATGTACTTAAAGTGAAGCACTCCCTTTTCCCACTTATCGATGCATGTGCTGTACTGCAATCGTCATATACGTGCATAACTGATGTAAATAACGCATGTGTAACAGGCTCTATAGTCTTCCCGCTTGCGCACAGCTTCGGTACAGGTAGGGAGCCGGTATTGCTGTTCAGGACGTGCTGACAGGCGCATGCGCGAGCTGCCGTTTGCCTATTGAGCGATATGTACTTAGTCGCGAGTGTACTTAAAGTGAGTGTCCTTAAACCGGGGTATGCCTGTATGATGTTTGCTTTTTGCTATTTAAAAACGTATAAACAAGATGCTTTCAGCCTTATTAGCCATTAAAGTTTACTTCAATTCAGAGTTGGGTTTTATGATGAAGAATTAAATATATCTCCTTATAACACTGGGGCAAGTTATTTCTCTTGCAAACACTCTATGGGCACTATGTACACAAACATCCTCATTTTCATCTATGCATCAATGTACCAATCTCTTTGCTCTCCCCTTTGTGACCCCTGTGCATCAATTTACAGTTTAGGAATGGTCTAAAGCAGCCGTGCACAAACTGAGGGGGTGTGGGAGATTTTTGCAGGGGGGCACGGTAGTTGCAGGGGCCCTGCGCTCTTCCCCACGGCATTTAAATGAAATGCTGGGGAGCGTGTGAGGCCTCTGACTGCAACCTTTTACTTTCCGAGATTCAGACGGCTTCTGATGCGTCGTCATGGTAATGTGGCGTCAAATGACGCTGTGGGGTCACGTGATGGGATGTCACGTGGCCCTGCGGCGTCATTTGATGCAGGGAACGGAGGTAAGGTGGGCGCGAGCACCGGGAGCAGCAGACAGGGGGAGAGGGGAGCGCAGCTGCAAAAGTTTGCACACCCCTGGTCTAAAGGATGAGCAGGGGAGTGGTTACCTGACACAGTTTAGAATGAGATGTATCCATTTCTGCGCCTCTGTGTGTTGATCTTTCTCTTTTTAATCTGCGCCATAACATCCACCAAATTTAAAGGAGCAATCCCTGCAATATCCTACATGTGTGGGTTTTTTTAAATGAATAATTTCTCTAGTATTAGACAATACTTACTACCTTTTATTATTTTAAAATTCAACTCTTAATGCCATGTTTAATGAGTTTTAATATAGTGAGCATTTTTTAATTTCCATAGCAGGCACACCTCCCCAGCAGTGCAAAATTTTTGCAACACTTTCCTGTTTAATTTGTTGCAAATATTCCCAGCAGTTTGAGCTGCAAACTGCAACAAAAGATAATGTTACCCTAATAATATAAGGATACGTTGTAGCTGTTGAGTTACACTAACTGAAGGATTGATCTGAAACTGAAAGGCAGCCATTTAGTGAACTCTGAGAAGCAGGACTTTGCTGTTCGATCACAGGAGAACTAATCAATCAGTAGCTACGGTAATTAGTTTTCAATAAAGGTAATCAAAGGCTGCATACAGTATATTAAAACATAAAAAAGATTTTTTTTTTTAAAGCTGCTTAAATTGCCTCTTTAGGTGGCAAAACTGTCAGTCTTCTAACAATCTGCACCAGATGGAAGAAACAGTATATTTTTACATTTGACGCAAGTAAGCACAGAGAAAGGTTGCAGTGTGTCAAAACACACCTTCTCTGCTTGAAAATATCCTTAGGTCATAGCCGCTATTATGTCACGCGAGATGCTAAGAGTCAAAATTCATGTTGTTTCTTTGGTAGCATAAAAGCAAAGGGAAAAAATGCAGTTTATGAGCAATATTCTTCTCCAGTGTGCATACTGTAGTTGAGTAACCAAAACTCTGTTTTGTCTGTTTTAAATTAAAAAAAAAAGCCCATTTGAACTTGCAGAAGCCCTTTTGCTAAATGTATCCATTTATTACAGTTAAGACCTCACGCTTTGAATTCTGCAATCCAAGCCATACAAAAACATATTTTTATTCCAATCACGCCCACAAATTTACTTCCAAATCTGATAACAGTTGGATCCTCCTTGCACAAAATCCTCTAAACAGCCCGAAAGTATAAAAGCAACAAAGATCACACATTTCGGTGAGGAGGGGGGTGGATTTACCCTACACAGTTCTCCAACTTACATTAGAAAAACACCCCCTTCCATCCAAATACAGCAATCTATGATAAACGTACGTGTTTATGCATTATGGCAAATATTTAGCATTACCCACATTGCATTTATAATAGCTGTCAGTATATCATCTACTTCTGGAGCTAAAATATTTCAGTTTCCCAAGCTAAATGAAACTGTTTTCCTTTTATCATAAGGGTATAATATATCATTGTAAATACACATTGCTTACCCACAAACACATGTATACCAATGGTAGTTACTGTTCATATTACCGTAGCCTGGGGTAATATCTTTAATCATTCACAGAACACAGATTTTTTATTTATTTTTTTGCCTAGAAATATAATTTCATCTCGGCATAATTACTTCTTGATGCAAAAATCAGCATGGCAATCCAATAGCAAAATGCTACTTAGTTTCAGCAAAAGCAGATTTTTATTTTAGAAAGACATGCAGCCTTACCTTCAATGCAACGTCCACTTCTAAAAGTTATTTTGTTAGTACGAGCAATCCCTTGTTTCCTTTCCAGAAAATGGGCAAAAATCAACCAAACAAGAAAAAAAAAATGTAAAAAAAATAAAATAAAACTGTTCCACAAACGATTTATTTATTTTTTATTTTTATTTTTTGCCAAGGAAGAAATAAAAGACAAAAAAAAAAAAAATAGCTATGGAAAGTTTTCCAAAAATGCTGGTAATGATGATAACTCCAACAGGATTTCAGAGAGAGATCTGCCTGTCTGTGTATTGTACTCCATCAGCAAAACCAAGTGATCACTTCTGAGCAATTTGCACAGTAAAAAAACAGCTTGTTAGCTTACTCAGGCTCCAACCACATTCACGTAGCAGACTTTTTTTTTTTTTTTTTTTTAAATCACCATAGGATTGAGCTTTTCCAAGGCATTGGGAGATAACTGTTGCATGCAAGCACCACCTCCTTCTGGAATGGTTTGATTTAATAGCATGATTGCTCCGCGTTGCACAGCCGGACCCCCTCTGGCACTCAGAGGGTTAAGGCGCAGTGTAACTTGGCAAGATACAGTAGCGGCTGCTGGACATTAAGAGCAGTTTTGCTATCCTCTCCTCTACCGAGTGTCGCATTTGTTTCGGCATTTAATACCGTTTGCCTAGCAGGACGGTACGGAGTATACGACACGTGCTGGTTTCACGCGGCGGGGGGAGAGCGACCTGCAAATTCCAGCAGCTGCTACGACTCGAGTCATATAACGTGTTTAAAAATAAATAAATAAAAGTTAAAATAAATAAATAAAAATATCGGCCCTTTTTTTACGAGGGCCGCGAAAAATTGTACTTGCGTCAATCAACCTTTTGACAAATCAGAAACCCCACAGGGTTTTCAAAAAGAAGTGTGAAGTCAGGATGAAAAAGGGAATGAGGGCAGGGGGACTACGTGGCCTTTTACTAAATGTTAAAGTTTCTATTTTTTATGTGAGGTACATTTATGAACTGCAGATATAATTCAATGTTCCAATATCCATATTTAATCTGGATGACACTGAATTTTCTTGCAGGCTGTTAAGTTCTGAATGTGTTTCTCTCTTTATGACTGATATCTCTTTTACTTAGCTCACGCAATACAATGCTGTTTAGTTCATGCATTACAGCTGTTTAGCTCATGCATTACAATACTGCTTAGCTCATGCCTTATGAATCTCCTTAAGTATGTGTCTCGACTCTTGACGCAGCACGAGCAAATGTTTGCTTGATGCTTTATAAATACTTTTTAAACAAGTTCCTTCCATGCTATGCAGATTATTAGCCAGGGAAGTTTACTTCAATTCAGAGTTGGCAGAGTTTTTTTGATGCCAAGAAAAGCAGAATTAGATGTATCTCATTATAACACTGGGTCAAGTTTTTGTCGTTGTTGCAACAAACACCCTAATTTTCATCTTGCACCTCTATGCGTCAATGTATCAACCTCTTTGCTCCAATTTTTGACCCATGTGCATCAGCTAGCAGTTTCGGAGGTGCCAAAAGGATGAGCAGGGGAGGGGGGTTACATGACGCACAGATCATCATGTATCATTTGCAGAAAGAACGGCTCAATATAATATAGCATTGTAAATACAAGTTACTTCCACACAAACACGTATACAAATTATCATTACTGATCATAATACCATGGTCCCTGGTAATGTCATTACCTCACTGCTCTTTGTAGTACAGTAGGTGCACCACCAGGTATAAATGCTTATGGCATAAAATATAGATTGCATGTTGAAGACTCAAGCAGTAGCTCAGTGGTAATGTCACTTCCTTTGAAATGGCTCCCCCAGTGCTGGCTCTCCTTTTGACATTGGTCAAGTCACTTTACCTCCCTGTGCCTCAAAATGAGATTGTAAGTTCTTCAGGACACAATTCTAATGTTGCAAAATGTTATCTACAGCGCTGTGTACATGGACAGTGCTGTAAAAAAAAAATATTATTAAATAGTCCCCATAGAGCCTTGATTTCCCATGCTAATTACCTAGTTTCCACCTATTAAACATATCACTGCTGTTAGTTTAATGTTTGTTCTATGCGCACTTTTAACCCCTCTAAACTGAGAGGGGCCAACAATGTATTGCAAAGAAATACACAACGGGCCCCTCTGGTACTGATGGGGTCTTATTGTCCTGTGTGGTTCATTTTCACTCTGGTTGCTAGAATTCCCACATTGTCTCTAAGCACGAGATAGTGCATCGTAAAAATAAGTTTCATTCCCTCTTGCCAATAAACACATGATAATGAGAATTAACAAGTCCCGACCGCTGTCATTAACACCTTGGCGTAACGCCTGCAGGCCTTGAAGAAGTAACACCAAGGCAGATTGCTGAGAGAGGAGCAGATCCTGAGGAAGTGTCAAACTATGTGAGAAAAATATAAATTGCTCAGAGAAAAAGAGAGACATCCTTCCCATTTCACCTTGTCCGTCCTCACAATGGACAGCGCTCCCAGCTGTGATCTGGATGCTCATATTCACACTGGAAACAGCTGGTGGTGCCTGTAGGGTCCCACCACAATCTTCTGATCCCATCTCAAGGTCCCTTGGCTAAAACCCTATTAAAAATGCAAAGCTGGAAGTTATCACTTAGACCTTTTCCTAAAACTTGGTGGAATCAATGATACTCAGGAACACATTTGAGCAGCTGATGTCATCTTATAACAAACCTTCTTGTCCTTCAACCTCGAAGGGGAGTGGGGGAGGTGACGATAAATATTCAATTTAAAATCCCATAGAAAATAGTTGACAGTTGTTGCAAAACCACCAATGTTAAAAGTAAACAAACTCAGAAACGTTAATACGTTAATATAAGAATGCAGGATGACAAATGCTTCTAGTATCATGTCTCCTACAGTGGCAGCACTGGAGGATTCTGGGAGGAACACGGCACAGGCAGTGGTAGTATCTGCATTCGAAATAGTGGTGATATTGTGACATATTTCAAAGGAATGCTAAACCACTTAAACAATGGGCGGAATACTCTTTCGACCTTATTCTATAGATGTTTTTTTTTTCAATATGTATGCTCGAAGCACAGAAAGAAAATGGAACTCTAAATCAAAACATATAGTGGTATTTAGGGTCTGCAACTAGAAATGTAGTAAGACTCTTCATACCATCACACTGAACATAGGGTATGTACCGGGTAAGATACCCACCCACTCCCAGCATTCATATTTTATTAGCAGGTTTTTCCCCATATAATCCAACATTTGGAAACTCTGTCTTAGTGAGCAGTGTCCCTCTTTCATTGTCTAGAGAGAATGTTGTCATGGACAAAAGGTTTTATATTTCATATAAATAGGATATACAAATAAGGTGGTCAGTATGCAAATGCCCCCGTTTCTGCTACATAGTTGCTAGCTCACAAAGAGAAAACAAAGGCATCCTCTTTGAAGATCAGTGAGTAACCTGCAGCTGCGTACAATTTCCCGTGTAATCGTCACCAATTTGCCTTGCTTCGGAGATGGAGCACAGTCCCCAGCTCTGGGTTGTAAGACAGCAACCAAAAGGCCTTTCTTGAAGGCAGCGGGAAACGAGTTTAGCTGCAATCAGCTGTAAGAAAAAAAATGACAATTCTGAATGAGCTGCTGTAGGAGTGGCTGTGAGTAACGATACTGATTCTGAGTTTGCAGCAGGGGAACCTGGTTGAAATCCTGGTGTCAGCTCCTTGGGCATGTCACTTGATCTCCTTATGTATCAGGCACCAAAATCATAGATTGCAATTTCTACGGGGCAGGGCCTCATGCCTGCAAAATTCTATGTACAGTGCTGCTATACAGGAAAAAAATATATACAGTATGGATGTCTTTTTCTGGTAGGGGTGACCATAGTAGAATTATCAATTAATCCTTGAGCGGAAGAGCTAGCCATCTAATGTTTAGTGCTGCAGTAAGTAGGAGACAAAGGGCAAGATATACTAAATGTTGTTAAAGCTTAGAGAATATTAAGGCATGTACAAGTTAAAAGATCTGTTCCTCCTCTGGGCCCTCCCTTTACAAAAAAAAATTAAATAAGAAAAAGGATGGGGAGCAAGTGGTCACCCGGAGCTGAACCCATTAACGTACCGTGCCGGCTTTCTATTGACCCGCGTGGTGTGGGGGATCTAAACTTCCATTTTGTTTTTCCTGGAGGGGACGTACTGCCGCTATCGTCAGCTGTAACTATGTCAAGAAATGAAAAAATGAGTAGGGGAACTGGCCATTAGTCTTAAGACATGCAATGTTTTACCTGTTTAATAAATCTGCGCTGAAGTAGTTTGTTGGCCTCAGGAGTGGTTAATGCTTGGATAATAAGTATACAGACAACCCGGAGCAATTAATGAAGGGTAACATGACCCTTGATCCAAGGAGTGATGAGTGGGGACGGAGAGGAGGAGGAGGGTGGCTAGGCCGTGGAAGGGCCGGCCTTAAGCTTTGTCGGGTTCCTAGGCAGCACGCTGGCAGTGAGGTTTCCCATGTGAAAAATGTTATGGGGCCTTATCTTGAAGAGTGGCCCTCCTTTGGCAGTGTCACGGTGTCTTGATGTCACGGAGACAAGTGACGTCATGTTGCAATGGCAATGCGCCATATGACATTTCGGCATCATTTGATGTCGGTCACCATAGCAACAGGAGGTGGCTCACTCCAGAGAAGGTAAGAACCCCTCTCTGCCCCCCGCAAAGAAAAAACCCCCACACAATTACCTACCTCTCGGTGAGAAGCTGTCATGCCGTTCTGCCGGCCAGGGGCCCCGCGCCTCCTCTGCTCCCTCCTTCTGTCGGTACCGGGATCCAACTTCCACCCAACCGGAGGGGTGAGCTGGAGGAGGGAGCATGTGGCCCCCAAAGGTGCGGAGCCCATGGCGGCCCCCTTGCTTGCTTTGCCCTAAGGCCGGCCTTGTGCGGTGGCTCTCTCCTCAGGCACTGTCCTCCCCAATAGGTTCCCACCCACCCCCTTTTGGTTTCAGTTTGGGGGGGGGGAAGTGGGATGTTAATGTTATTGTATGATATTTAAACTGTTAAAAATGTAATAAAAAGAAATGGTATGGTAAAGGTTTGGCGGTGTTATGATATTGTCACAGCCGGAGATGGGGGGCTGGTCAGTTCTGCCCAGGTGGGGAAATGGAGAAATGTGTGACGGGTCAGAAGGCGCCCTTGGGCAAGGCCAAGTGCAGCGGACCTAAGGGTGTGCTCCAAATTCGGACCCCAAATATTACAAACCATGAGTGTCCACTGGGTCATGTAGTGGCGGTGGACATGGATCATGGTTCAGCTGGTGTGGCTACTTTCTGACCAGGTCCAGGAATTTTATAAATTGACTAATAAAAGGCTGTGGTCATTTGTACCCAACCAAGGTGTCTGTTTATTTGGGTGAGGTGTCGAAATGGAATGGCGGAAGTTAAGTTAAGTTAAGGGGGTCATTTATAAAACCTTTTTTCGGGTACATGTAATGCACTACATGACACGTAACCTGAAAATATTTCTCTTTTCCAGTGTTTTTATAGGTCATCTACACAAAAATGAGGCAGCTGTTATCTATACTGTAGTTCTTTTCGAGCTTATCATTTAATTTTAATAATCCTCTTTTTTTAACACTTGTCTTGTCATTCAAAGATTTTTTTCCACTCCCCCACAATTTACATTTTCTTTTTTTGCTTCTCCTGGGTCTTTTTTTTATTTATTTTTACTTGGTGCAATACTTCTTATTTCCCTGCACTTATAACCACATCTAAATATGTGCATTTAAAAAAAAAAAAAATTGATCAGAAAAGAAAAAATGGGGCGTGTTAAGCCTGAACTGTGCTTTATATTTAATATATTGATATAAAAAAAACATCTTGTTTGTGTTATAATACCCAGTTTTTAGTAAATTCTTATATTTATCAGGAAGTAAATTATAAGGAGATAAAAAAAAAACCAGACCTTCTAAATTACAGAAATTGAAACCTTACCACAAAATTGCTGTAAATTACGATCTTGATTGCCAAAGACCATTCTGTTTAGGTTTCATGGCCATAAAGCAGTAATGCTGTGCTGAATTAGCCCAAATCCAAGGTGGCAAACCTGAGAAAAAACAGTGCTAATGACAACAATTCTTTTCAATTCCATGGCTATTTCTATTACTGGCCAGAAATTGAATTTTTGTGCATTTTGGTGTTTTGACATCTAATAAGCATACACAATAGAAATCTAAATCAATGTTTTTATTCCACTACTTTAGAATCGATATGGAAACTGCCAAATGGCATAACTAGTAAGAGGTCAGACATTTTGAAAGCTTGCAATTCCTTACTGTATGTATAAGATCACAGTCTTCCATACGTACAGCCTTGTGAAGTCTCACACATTAGGGATCTGTCTCACATAGCATGAGATAATATTGCATTGCCGGGAGATCCGGTGCTGAGTGCAGGGCCTTTGTAACTGTCTCTTACCTTCATGACAATATGATGCTGCAACGTCACGTGACATCACGCTGTCATAGCAACGCGACACGATTTGACATCGCGGAGCCATGATGACGGGAAGCTAAAGAGAAGGTAAGAGCTGAGGCCCCGCACATGTTCCTGCACCGAGCCCCGTGAACATCCCAACTGACCTTGGCAACCCTGCATTGACATAAATCCATCCACTCATGTGATAACTACCTGCCCTTGACAACTTGTACGGTAACAGCAAAGACAAATATTGGAATATTCAAAAAAGGAAAAGAACACAAGCTTTTAAATATACTGTGTGTATATATGTATATGTATATATATATATATATATATATATATATATATATATATATATATATATATATATATAGAGTTGTGTGAAAAAGAAAGTACACCTTCTTTGAATTCCATGGTTTTACATATCAGGGCATAATAAAAATCATCTGTTCCTTAGCAGGTCTTAAAATTAGGTAAATACAACCTCAGATGAACAACAACACATGACATATTACACAGTGTCATGATTTATTTAACAAAAATAAAGCCAAAATGGAGAAGCTATGTGTGAAAAACTAAGTACACCTTATGATTCAATAGCTTGTAGAACCACCTTTAGCAACAATAACTTGAAGTAATTGTTATCTGTATGATTTTATCAGTCTCTCACATCGTTGGGGAGGAATTTTGGCCCACTCTTCTTTACAACGTTGCTTCAGTTCATTGAGGTTTGCGGGCATTTGTTTATGCACAGCTCTCTTAAGGTCCCGTCACAGCATTTCAATCGGGTTGAGGTCTGGACTTTGACTGGGTCATTGCAACACCTTGATTCTTTTCTTTTTCAGCCATTCTGTTGTAGATTTGCTGGTGTGCTTGGGATCCTTGTCCTGTTGCATGACCCAATTTCGGCCAAGCTTTAGCTGTCGGACAGATGGCCTCACATTTGACTCTAGAATACTTTGGTATACAGAGGAGTTCATGGTCGACTCAATGACTGCAATGTTCCCAGGTCCTGTGGCTGCAAAACAAGCCCAAATCATCACCCCTCCACCACCGTGCTTGAGAGTTGGTATGAGGTGTTTGTTCTGATATGATGTGTTTGGTTTTCGCCAAACATGGCGCTGTGCGTTATTGTAAGGAATCGGGGAACACGTCCTTTGCGACGTGTTCCCTCTTTACCTCTCTCTGCACAGACATCCGCTCTGGAACCAACGCGTGTGTGTGCACCCCCGTTCTGCTTACAGAGCGAGCGCGCACGTACAGCTCTTCTAGCGCTGCCACGGAGCTTAGCTCCACCCGTGGATGTGCTGCGCTTCTCTCTCGCGCGGCACGCTCACGTGACGTTGTGCATTGTTCCCTAGCTGGGAGGCAACTAATCTTGCAACTTGTCTCCTGCAGCCTATCGCGACTCCCGCTTGGGCCGTAACTCCGCTCTGCCTCCTGTTCTATTGGCCCACGCCAGCTATTTATACCCTGCTCATGCTCAGAGTAATTGCTGAGCATAACTAGTTGTAGCCTTGTGCTCCTGCGTCTGTTGGGCCTTGTTCCTGTCTTGTTCTATTGCAGTTATTGGATTCTACGTGTACCGACCCAGCTGGACTTCTGAACCCCTCTGGACATCGACCCCGGCTTACCCTCAACACTGTGTACCTCTGCAACCCAGACGATGGCTATATGGAGTTCTACAATTCTGACGTCTATAACCCCAGACCACGGCTTAACAGACTTTGACAATTCTGACCTCTCCATCCAAAGACCTTGACAAGTATCTGAACTAACCCGCTCTCTCCAACCCAGACCCGGCTACGTTGACAATCCGCCTGCCAGGCTTCCGCTGCTATGGGTGCGTGGTTTTATTCTTCCCCACCTCAGTACCGGGGTCCTGTCTTGCTCGTGGGCAGCGCAAGCGTTAAAATTATAGCCAAAACATCTCCACTTTGGTCTCGTCTGTCCAAAGGACATTGTTCCAGAAGTCTTGTGGTTTGTTAGGATGCAACTTTGCAAACCTAAGCCGGGCTGCCATGTTCTTTTTAGAGAGAAGAGGCTTTCTCCTGGCAACCCTTCCAAACAAACCATACTTGTTCAGTCTTTTTCTAATTGTACTGTCATGAACTTTAACATTTAACATGCTAACTGAGGCCTGTAGAGTCTGAGATGTAACTCTTGTTTTTTTTTAGCAATTTCTCCGAGCATTGCATGGTCTGACCTTGGGGTGAATTTGCTGGGATGTCCACTCCTGGGAAGATTGGCATCTATCTTGAAAGTTTTCGACTTTTGAATAATCTTCCTCACTGTTGAATGATGGACTTTAAATGGTTTGGAAATTGCCTTATAACCCTTTCCAGATTGATGGGCAGCAACAATTGCTTCTCTAAGATCATTGCTGATGTCTTTGCTCCTTGCCAATGTGTTAACACACACCTGAATGCTCAAGACCCGCAAACTGCTAAAACTTCG
The DNA here is from genome assembly GCF_040206685.1 of Ascaphus truei. Lineage (NCBI taxonomy): Eukaryota > Metazoa > Chordata > Amphibia > Anura > Ascaphidae > Ascaphus > Ascaphus truei. The sequence continues at coordinate 69,149,070 of NC_134488.1, read as the reverse complement.
GCTTTTATAGAGGTGGTCACACTTGCTGATGATCAATTAATCAAGGGCATTTGATTATCAGCACCTGTCTGCTACTTAGCATCTTAATTCCTATGGAAGCAGTAAAGGTGTACTTAGTTTTTCACACATGGCTTCTCCATTTTGGCTTTATTTTTGTTAAATAAATGATGACACAGTGTAATATGTAATGTGTTGCTCATCTGAGGTTGCATTTACCTAATTTTTAGACCTGCTAAGGAACAGATGATTGTTATTATGTCCTGGTATGTAAAACCATAGAATTCAAAGAGGGTGTACTTTCTTTTTCACACAACTGTATATATGGTTTACATATGTGCTGTCAGGTTGTTTGAATACAATCTTTTTGCTGTATACCACTGATTGCTGTTTCTTTGCTTTCCCTGCTGGGAAGGCAATCTGTTGTGTATATATATATATATATATATGTATATACAGTGTTCGACAAACCTATACATTTGCAAGCCCCGGGCGAGTGGATTTAACATCGTGGCGAGCGCCTATTGGCCCAAGCAGCACACGTTTGGTACTAGGTGGCGAGTAGATTTTTTTGTTCGGCGAGTAGATTTTTTGCTGATTTGTCGACCACTGTGTATATATACATACACACGGTACCATATATATATATATATACACATACGCAAGGTACCAGCAAGGATGATGACACAAAGACAACAGCACTCAAGGAAGTAATCAAATGAAATTGTATTTAGAAGTAAGCAGCACAAATACAACGTTTTGATCCACAAAGAGGGATCTTCATCGGGGGGATCCCTTTGTGTGGATCGAAACGTTGTATTTGTGCTGCTTACTTCTACATACAATTTCATATGATTACTTCATTGAGTGCGGCCATCATCCTTGCTGGTAACGTATACCTGTATTAGATTATGGCCATAGCACCAGACCCATCGAGTTAATATACTGGAGTGCTAGTAACTTTTTTTCTCATATATATATATATATATATATATATATATATATATAGTTACATATGTTCTCACCCACCCTGTCCCTTTCCTTCCCAGCTTAGCTGAGTCAGTTAGCAGCGAACCTCCTCCCATACTCTGCCAGAAAAGGGGGGAGAGATTAGTTTATCGCACATGTTGACCTCATTTATTCAGGTCGGTAGATTGACTGTGCATAAGAATGTTACAGGAACAATTGAATGCAGAAAATCCATGTGGTTTTAATGAACACTGCACACCTGCCGTTAGAAATATGCAGTGTTAGACATACCCCATGCCTTCTTTATTAAGCAAACAACTATAAACGCAGATACTATTGCAAAAAGAACTGTCCTGTTCTTAACCTTCGGTTCTCCAGGGATGACACTTTTTATATTATATGGCTTCTTGCTCTTGTGCAGTATAAAGTGTGTACTTCTCAACCTTACTGAGTGGGTATTCCTTCAATGAACCCTAATGAAAAATAGATGTTGGCACATGAGGATGTTCAAAAAAGTCCAATTTCTTTCAATTCTCTGTAAAAGTTTTTCCACTTAGCTTACAAATCTAACGCTTGTTTCGGATACACCATATCCAGAATTTGGGGTGGTCACCAACATATTGGAATAAAAATTCCCACCCAGATGGAATTACCCCTTTTACTGTCAGGCTGGTAATTCAATATACTTCAAAGCAGCTGATCACAACATTGTCGAATGAAAACTCTGATTGAAGAAAAAATGTTTTCGACCCATAACAGTGCAATTGGCCGCTTTGGAGCATATTAATTAGGCCCTTAGGGGGTAATTCTATATATGTCAAAGCATCTTGCCATGTTTAGGTACAAACCCCCATTGACTTCAATGATGATTTTCATCCACAAACAGCCAAGGAGGCTGATTTCGCAGATATCGAATAAGGCCCGTAAGCACTCGTATTCAATGTGCTGTGAAGTCGCTTCCATCTTCTTGAGAAGATTGTAGTGTAAATCACTTGAAGTTAGGTATCTCTTTACCAGCACTTTGAAGGGAATTTACTGGCATATTTAATAGCAGCTTATGGCTCAAAGTTACTAAATTCTGGTGTAGCAGGGTCCCCCCTGGCCCTCCTCACCTGCGCAGAGTAGCGGATACCCCCGCACCATATTGTAAGGAAGCAGGAGTCACGCCGTGCACAGCGTGCTCCTTACTCACCCGCGGCTCTGTCTGGGCCTCCCGCGGCTCGCAGGGACTCCTTCCCCATGGGGCCGAGTTCCGGTCCTCCTATGTGCGCGCGCGCATGTCTTCTCTCCTCTTCTGCCCTCGGTTCAGGGCGTGGGTCCGCGCACGCAGCTTCAGACGCTGCCACAGGGAGGCTCGGCCACACAGGGGCGCACCAACCCTTTAAAGAGACAGTACCCTTTTTCAATGCCACAATACAATTCACCAATACTTCTAGGATTTATAGCTCCTCCTCCAGGAACTCATCTAGACCTATCCCTGTCTCAGCCTGGCCCATTCACACCCCCCCACCTTGCTACTCGGCTATTGGTTCCTCTTACCTACATATACCCTCCAGATTCATTAACTCATCGGCTGAGCATAGAACCAGTTGTTCTCATCACTCTCTGCCTCCCTAGTTCTGTTTCACAGATTCCCTCGTGTACCGGACCGGCTTCTGCTACGTCTTCCTGCACCTCTGGCATCCCGAACTCGGCATACGGCATCACGACTCTCCTCATCTCTGGCATTCCAATTCTGGCTTACGGTAAACGACAACGTCTCTCTCTCTAACCCTGGACTTGGCTTCCGCACCCTCTACCATCCGTACCTCTCCTACCCCGATCCCGGAATCCCAGACCACTCTTCAATCAAGACGTGTCCTCGTGGCTGTGGGTGGCGTTATATCCTATCCCACCTCAGCACCGCGGTCCCGTCTCGTTTGTGGTGAGCACATCCTGACACATATCAGGCAGTTGCAGGGGCTCACGGCGACATCAGTGCCAGGGCGCTGCCATTTTGCGTGCTTTTTCGCATGCGCGGGAAGTTGTGCATGTGCAGTGTAGCCCCAGGAGTACCCGCAGCCATGTTGCGACTGGCGCGGGGTTTACGCATGCGCGGTACGTATGAGGAGTCGCGGCGGCCATTACCTGTAGTGCAGGGCCCCCTAGATGTTGCGCATGTGCAGGAGAGTGGCATGGCGGCCATTAGTCTAGCGCAGGCGCAGATAGAGCGAGGTAGGCGGCCATTAGAGAGGCGCCCATGCGCTCCTCATAGGGAAAAGCCCCAGAGTGGACTACAACTCCCAGCAGCCTCTGGGGACTGCCCTATGATCCCTGTCATATGCAGCCTCTAAGGCTGACAGATTCTCAAGCTGGAGAAGATACATTGTTGTGTGCAGACAGGAAGAGTCAGTTGGAGCTTGGAGAAGGGAGGGGGTGGTAGTATGTAGGGAGCAAGTGGCTTCTTACACTAGGCCAGGTTACCCCCAGGCCCCAGCTAGGCCCAACTCACCAGTAGATGTGTAGCTGCTGTAGGGAAGGCCCTAAGGTAAGGACTTTACCCTTTTAGCAGTAGCTAGTCCGTGAGACAGACGCTGCTGTGTGCTTGTGTGTTTGGGATCAGACCTGCATCACTCAAGATAGAGACTGTGTGGTGATATCATCTGGATTGGGAGAGGACGCCATTGCTGCGGATTCAGCGTTGGACGCAGACGGGTCCCTTTCCTGTTGTTGCTGTACCCGGGCGCAGGAGCCCGGGCAGGTATTTCTACAAGTGCACCAACTGTACCCTACATACCGGTTTCCTTACAGGCGCTGATCACGCCTAGTGGGTGGGTTGCTGGACTATTGAGACACTTGGGTATAGGTGTAAAGGTATAGCCCAGTTAGGGGCAAGGTTATAGCTGCCAGCTAGTGGCAGAGGGTGACACGGCTGTGTTGCTATTGTGTTGATGTGATGTTATTGTTCTCCCCATATAGTAAACAGTTACATATATACTTCATTGTATGTGTTTCCTATTTGTGGGTCCTGTGTCAGGGGTCATTCTATACACCTGGAATCCCTGCACAGGTGGAGGCGCTGTAAGCATACGTTCCAGGATACACCCCAGGCTCCCATTTGCGGAGGTTCAGGCGTCCTGTGAGCCTAACAGGTATTGCACCACAGTGTAACATATGTAGATTTCCCCACATGGTCCCTATCTGCGATTGGGGGGGGGGGGGAGAATACCCGTTACACTGGTATGGGTAAAAATATACAACGAAGAAAAAAAAAGGCATTACTTTTGGTAGGTAATTAACTAATGGGTTATCTCATAAAATAATGCACACTTTACCGATGTGAGTAACATTTTATAGCAAAAGTGGAGATTAGAAATTAACCCCAAATTACATACAGCTCAACCCCGTTATAGCACGATCCGCTATAACACGGATCGCTTATAACGCGGTTTGAGCATGGATCCCGAATTTAAAAAAAAATGCATACACTCACAGCACACTGCACACACTCACAGCACACTGCACACACTCACAGCACACTGCACACACTCACAGCACACTGCACATACAGCACACTACATACAATCATAACACACACTCACAGCACACTGCATACATTTACAGCACACTGCATACACTCACAGCACACTGCATACACTCACAGCACACTGCACACACTCAGCACACACTCACAGCACACTGCATACACTCACAGCACACTGCATACACTCACAGCACACACACAGCACACTGCACACACACACACACTGACACACACACACACACACACACAGTCTCACAGAGTCAAATACACAAACACACACACACACACACACAGAGACACACTGTCTCTTTAAGAGAGCTTGCTCTCGCAAGACGGAAGCAGAAGCAGGAAGCAGAGACAGGGAGAAGAGCTGCCAGATGCCAGGTAAGTGTTGTGTGCTGTTGCCGCTGCCCCCCGGGTCTGGGAACGCTGGCAGAGTTCTCAGCTTTCCCCCTCCGGCGGACATGGTACCACCACAAAAAAAAAAAAAGGACCGTGCTATAACGGGGTTAAGCTGTATTTAAATGCTAGCTTCTAAACTCTGATACCAGTATTAAATTAGACCTTAGGACTTGCCTTGTGGTTCGTCTGTCATGGTAGGCTAACTTTTCATACCGTGGACATAATGTAAGCCAAAACCCAATTTAAATGAAATATTAGAAATAGTTAAAGATTTTTATGCAGCATGATATAAGTAAGAAGAAATGGGTAATAATAATGATTTAATGCTGGGTTTCAGTGAGTTTGGATGTCCGTTAATGTTGTGTTTTTTGCCCCACGCGAGATTTTAAGTAATTTTTAATTAAAATGTTAAATAACCACAATATTTAATGTCATTTTTTAATATGGCATTGATTTTAGGAAGATAGAAATGTTAGCAAATAAAGCGATTTGTGAGTTAACAAAAATGTTATGGTAAAAATGTGTGTTCTTTTTATTTATTTATTTTTTGACCTGGTGTGACACTAACTCATGTTTAGTGAATCTGGGCCTAAAGGTTCTTGGTCAGAGTCAGTTCTGCTTTATACAGCAGCATCTTAGTGGAATAAATCGAGGGAAAGCCATTCCACAGAAACACCAGGGGTGGAATTCTTTCACAGTACATTTTACTATCATCATAGTAGACTGGTTTAGAAAGTAATCCGCCTGCAAAATCTTGGCATTGATTAGACATCCCAAACAAAACCACAGATGTTCTCACACTGCCAGTGTTGTGTAAACTGATTGTACATTTCAGTCGGAAATATTTTTTTTATAGCACTGTACTAGAAGTATGCAGAGCGGAAACCATAGCCATAAGTATGTTGCAGTGTAAAGCTTAACTGCCTCAGCGTTGAGAGCAACATGCACTACTGTTAGTATCAAGGCACAGACTGACCTACACAAAAGGGCAACACAAGACAGAGGTCAACATTTTAGGGCAGAAATAATTGACATTTGGGGATTCTAGCCCAGTTTGATAGAAAATTGCTGCTCTTTATCTTCGAGACTCCACTGACATCTGTGAGACCCTGATCCAAAATATCAATGAGACTGAGTTCGAATCTGTGAGACTCACAGAACATCATTGAGAGTTGACATGTCAGACCCATTGCTGAAGTACACCTTGGAAGGTTATCCCCTTCTAGCACTGAAGAGCTTAGCAACATGTATTAAAGTGAAAACAGACCTGCTCTATCACTCTTAGCAGTTGTTTTATAACTTAAGATGTGTTTAAAGCAATACTCTGTGCAGTGGTCTTTCTATTAATCCATGACTCCTTGGTTCCCATCGCCAGAGCCGCTGACAGAAGTGGGGGGGAGGGGGAAGCATCGAGACAAGTGTACCCCATCTCAACAACTTGTAGGACCCACATACCCCTCCCCCACTCCCACCTGTGCAACAACCCGAGGCCCAGGTCTAGAGTGTATTTTTCGGCCCTGGAAGAGCTGGTGGAGGTCCTGCTGATTGCCAAGCAGGTTTATCCACAGGGGAAGAATACCTGGTGGACTCAAAATGGGCACAGGGCCAGAGTTCACTCCGGCAATCGGATTTAACTTAAAATAATCTACCAATATATTCCCTATCTGCTCCTCGATCCCCGAGTGACTCAAAAGAGACTCGTTTAGGCGCCACTGGAAAATCTTGGGCCTCATAAGAGGGGGTTTCAGGACCATTTCAACTGGAATGTGGTACGACCATGTTATAGGGCCTATACTTGTCTGAGCAACCTGACCCAAAATATTTGCATAGACAAATAATCAATTCTTGTATAAATGTCGCGAGGGGGAGAATAAAATGTGTTATCTCATTGTTTTTTATTCTTCTTACGGCAAGCATCCTCAAATGCAAATTATTTTTTAGTTTCCTGACACTTTTTGATTTGTTAAATACAGTTGTGTGAAAAATAAAGTACACCCTCTTTGAATTCTATTGTTTTACATGTCAGGACATAATAACGATCATCTGTTCCTTAGCAGGTCTTAAAATTAGGTAAATACAACCTCAGATGAACAACAACACATGACATATTACACCGTGTCATGATTTATTTAACAAAAATAAAGCCAAAATGGAGGAGCTATGTGTGAAAAAGTAAGTACACCCTTACTGCTTCCATCGGAATTAAGATGCTAAGTTGCAGACAGGTGCTGCTAATCAAATGCCCTTGATTAATTGATCATCAGCAAGTGTGACCACCTCTATAAAAGCCGAAGTTTTAGCAGTTTGCTGGTCTGGAGCACTAAGGTGTGTGTTAACACAATGCCAAGGAGGAAAGACATCAGCAATGATCTTAGAGAAGCAATTGTTGCTGCCCATCAATCTGCGAAGGGTTATAAGGCCATTTCCAAATAATTTAAAGTCCATCATTCTACAGTGAGAAAGATTATTCAAAATTGGAAAACATTCAAGACAATTGCCAATCTTCCTTGGAGTGAACATCCCAGCAAATTCACCCCAAGGTCAGACCGTGCAATGCTCAGAGAAATTGCAATAAAAACAAGAGTTACATCTCAGACTCTACAGGCCTCAGTTAGCATGTTAAATGTTAAAGTTCATGACAGTACAATTAGAAAAAGACTGAACAAGTATGGTTTGTTTGGAAGGGTTGCCAGGAGAAAGCCTCTTCTCTCTAAAAAGAACATGGCAGCCCGGCTTAGGTTTGCAAAGTTGCATCTGAACAAACCACAAGACTTCTGGAACAATGTCCTTTGGACAGACGAGACCAAAGTGGAGATGTTTGGCCATAATGCACAGCGCCACGTTTGGCGAAAACCAAACACAGCATATCAGCACAAACACCTCATACCAACTGTCAAGCACGGTGGTGGAGGGGTGATGATTTTGGCTTGTTTTGCAGCCACAGGACCTGGGAACTTTGCAGTCATTGAGTCGAACCATGAACTCCTCTGTATACCAAAGTATTCTAGAGTCAAATGTGAGGCCATCTGTCCGACAGCTAAAGCTTGGCCGAAATTGGGTGATGCAACAAGACAATGATCCCAAGCACACCAGCAAATCTACAACAGAATGTCTGAAAAAGAAAAGATTCAAGGGTTGCAATGGCCCAGTCAAAGTCCAGACCTCAAACCGATTGAAATGCTGTGGCTGGACCTTAAGAGAGCTGTGCATAAATAAATGCCCACACAACTCAATGAACTGAAGCAATGTTGTAAAGAAGAGTGGGACAAAATTCCTCCACAACGATGTGAGAGACTGATAAAGTCATACAGAAACCGATTACTTCAAGTTATTGCTGCTAAAGGTGGTTCTACAAGCGATTGAATCATAAGGTGTACTTAGTTTTTCACACATAGCTTCTCCATTTTGGCTTTATTTTTGTTAAATAAATCACGATGTAATATGTCATGTGTTGTTGTTCATCTGAAGTTGTATTTACCTAATTTTAAGACCTGCTAAGGAACAGATGATTGTAATTATGTCCTGATATGTACAACCATAGAATTCAAAGAGGGTGTACTTTCTTTTTCCAACAACTGTACATCGTTCACTATCTTTTGTCTTGGTTACGAGGACCAGTCTAATTCGCGGTTCAAGGTCATATTAAAATCTCCCCCAAATATCAAATCCCCCGGAGGGGACTCCCCAATATCTTCTAAGACTGATTTCACAAATTCAATTTGTTGGTCGTTTGGAGCATATATATTAACTAAGGTTAGTCTAACCCCTGACAAGAGACCCCTCATCATTATAAATCTGCCCTCTGTATCCCTTTTAACTTCTTCCTATTGAAATGTATTATCATATTTTATTAAAATAGTTACTCCTCTTTTCTTCTTGGAAAAAGAATAGTAAGCTAAAGGGTAGGTACTCTGAAAAGTGTGGGGAGGGTCCTGGCTTTTAAAGTGAGTTTCCTGAAGGAATAAAATGTCCGCCTGCATCTTCTTAAATTTTCTCAGAGCTAGTCTCCTTTTATTATTCAAGTTTAGTCCCTTTACATTTAAAGAGACTACTTTTATGGGTAGTTGATTAGTCATAGATTACAAATTAAAACTCGCACTCTGCTTGTCGTGACGTGGGATGGAGTGCGGATGCGTCAGTGTCGTTACCTGATCCTGATGACTTACTATGATCCATTTTGAAGGAGGCAAGACACATCCTCCTTGATGATATGTGGTGGTACTGGGGGGGGGGCAATTTGAGAGGGAGAAAAAATTAGGGGAAACAAAGCAGAAACAAACACCAACAACATAGAAGGACGACCTGACAGAACCTTTTAACTAATGGTCCTACACTGGACCAAAATAAAGGGCTAGAAGAAATCCAGTTAGGGGGGGCAGCATGAGCCTCGAGGACCTCGGGACCTCTGAACCCTGCCAATGGACTCCTTTATATTCAAGCCTCCAAAGCTTCTTATCTACTTCCTATCCCTCTTATATTAAAAAAATAATATTTATCCTCAAAACTAAAAAGCAAAATTAACCTCCTATTCTAGATAATTTCACATTTCTTTGGGGACATACAACTTATAGTTCTAATATTGGAGGAGCAGATTAGAACCGTAGAAAAATTTGCAAAGTCAATAGGATCACTCCAACTACGAAGATTAAGCAGATGAACAAAAAAGACTATTGAAAAGTCTCATCTCTCTTTAAATCCTTTGTTCTCGTCCTGGGGCACACGGGACCACAGAGAGCCCAGTAAAATATCAAGGACGCAGAGGACAAAGTTCACTGCAGGCCAGACATTCTGGACCGCCAAACTCTTCCTTTAACCAATCGAATTTAAACTGTGGGGAGAAAACCCTTTGGACCCTCAAGACAAGCGGACGGACTCAGAAACCCCTGAATGGTCACCTTGTTATGAGAATTCTGACGGTTCCTCGGGCCTCGGGGAACGCTGCGATTTTGTGGTTGGCCGCTCATGTAGACTAAGGGCTCCCAAGAACTTCTCCGCTTCTTCCGGATATCTAAGCGAAACTTGCCTGCTGTCTTTATTTACCACCAAACAGAATGGGAAAGCCCATCTGTAGTGGATCTTGTTGTCTTGAAGCACCGTTGTGACTAGACGTAGGCTTCTTCATCTAGAGATTGTAGATCTGGAAAGATCTTGGAAGATCTGAATCATAGAGTTCTCAAAGTCCAAATATTCTTGATTCCTGCAGCCCCATAAAATGTTCTCCTTAGTAGTGTAATAGTGTAGTTTTACTATTACGTTCCTAGATTTCCGAGGGTCCGCGAATCTTGGACCCAAGGCATGGTGTGCTCTATCCATATGTAGATTGCTTGTTCGGAGAGATGGGGCTATATTAGTAAATAGTTTTATTAAATAGGGTTGCAAGTCATCCGGATCAATTTCTTCTGGGATATTCCTTACCCTGAGGTTCTGTCTTCTTTCCCGATTTTCCAAATCGTCAACATTATCCTTCAAGCTCCTAATTTCATCATTAAGTCTGAATAACTTGTCTTCCATTGAACCCTGGCTCTGCAGAGATTCTTCTAGTTTATTCTCCAGCTGCGTTGTCTGTTCTGTCAGGGTAGATTGATCTGACCTGAATTCTGCAACAGCTTTGTCCAGGGTCACTTGGAAAACACCCTGCATCTCCTTTAACAATTCTTTAAGAGCCTCTGGATTGATTTGAGTGTTTTCCTCTGTGTCCTGTTCCTGGGCTGGTTGGTTAAAGTTTTCCTCTTGTTGTTGTATGTATGTATGTATGTCTTTATTTATATAGCGCCATTAGTGTACATAGAGCTTCACAGTAGTAATACATGTGACAATCATATAAATAACAAATAATACAAATAACAGATCATGGGAAAAAGTGCTTCTGCAGGGGGACAAGCTTTATGTATCATGTGTCTAGTATAATCGACGGTGCTACTCATATGCTTCTTTAAGCAAGTGTGTCTTAAGGTGGGTCTTAAAGGTGGATAGAGAGGGTGCTAGTCGTGTATTGAGGGGAGGGGGCATTCCAGAGGTGTGAGGCAGTCAGTGAGAAAAGTTTAAGGCGGGAGAGGGCTTTAGATACAAAGGGGGTAGAGAGAAGACATCCTTGAGCAGAAGGCAAGAGTCGGGATGGTGCATAGCGAGAAATTAGGGCTGAGCTGTAAGGAGGAGCAGAAGAGTGTAGAGCTCTAAAAGTGAGGAGGAGAATTGAGTGCGAGATGCGAGATTTAATAGGAAGCCAGGAGAGTGATTTTAGCAGGGGAGATGCTGAAACAGATTTAGGAAAGAGTAGAGTGATTTTGGCAGCAGGGTTTAGGATAGATTGTAGGGGAGACAGGTTAGAGGCAGGAGGGCTGGACAGATGGAGGTTACAGTAATCGACACGGGAGAGAATTAGTCAGAGTTTTAGCAGCCAAGCAACAGATGAAAGGGTGTATCTTTGCAATATTGCGGAGGAAAAAGCGAGAGGTTTTAGAAACGTTTTGAATGTGAGAGAGGAATCGAGTGTGACCCCTAGGCAACGTGCTTGGGCTACTGGGTGAATGATAGTACTTCCAACAGTAATGTAGAAGGAGATAGTAGGGCCAGGTTTGGGAGGAAGTATGAGGAGCTCTGTTTTTACCATGTTAAGTTTAAAGCTACGCTTATAGTGCCGTCTCCGGCGACAAATGCATTGACACTGTCGTGTGCGCTTATAGTAAGTGAGGCGCGACGGCTTCATCGTCATTGCTGTAAGTCATTTAAATTTGATTTTTCTAGTGACCGCAGCGTGATGTCAGCATCACCGTCGCTGTTGCTGTCGCTGGCATTATAAGTGCAGCCTAAGTCGGCAGAGGGCCATCCAGGATGATATTGCAGAGAGACATTCAGAAACTTTGGTCTGTACAGCAGGTGTAAGGTCAGGGGTTGAAAAGTTAATTTGAGTGTCGTCAGCATAGAGATGATATTTAAACCCAAGAGATGTGATTAGGTCACCTAGAGAAAGTGTGTACAGAGAAAAGAGAAGAGGTCCCAGGACAGAGTCCCCACAGAGAAATCGATAGAGGAGGAGGTGTTAGTAGAAGAGACACTAAAAGTACAATGGGAGAGGTAAGAGGAGATCCAGGATAGAGCTTTTTTTACGAATACCAAGAGAATGAAGAATGTGAAGGAGAAGAGGGTGGTCCACGGTGTCAAATGCTGCAGAGAGGTCGAGTAATATGAGCAGAGTGTAATGACCTCTGTCTTTGGCAGCATGGAGGTTATTAGTTATTTTAGTGAGGGCTGTTTCAGTGAGCAGTGCGGAAGCCAGATTGCAGAGGGTCTAGGAGAGAAAGGGTGTTGAGAAAGGGGAGCAAGTGAGAGAATACAAGACGTTCAAGGAGTTTAGAGGCAAAAGGCAGGAGAGAGACAGGTCGATAGTTAGAAAGACAGGTAGAGTCAAAATGGCTGTTTTTGAGTAATGATATAACTGTTGCATGTTTGAAGGAGGGAAAGGTACCAGAGTAGAGGGAGGAGTTAAAAATGTGTGAGCGTAGGGGTTCTAGTAGGAGAAAGAGGTCTTAGGAGATGGGAGGGAATGATGGGGTCAAGAGGGCAAGTGGTAGAGGGAGAAGAGGAGATCCGCAGTTACACATCCTCCTCTGAGACAGCGGAAAAAGAGTCACGGAAGGCAGAAGAGTTAGGAAGCGGTGTAGGATGGGAGGAGGCAACAGAGCGGATGTTCTGATGTATGGATTCCACCTTTACCTTAAAATAGTCAGCAAAGTCCTGAGCTGAGATGGAGGAAGAAGAATAGGCAGATGATGGTGGTTTGAGTATAGAGTCAAAGACAGAGAAGATTTAGCATGGGTTAGATTTGTGCGTGTTGATTAGTGAAGAAAAGTAGGTTTGTTTAGCTTGAGAGAGGGCAGAGTTGAAACAGGATAGCATAAATTTGTAGTGAAGGAAGTCTGCGAGAGTGTGAGATTTCCTCCAGAGGCGTTCAGAGGAACGAGTGGAGGAACGTAGCATGCGCGTTTTGGGGCATTTCAGGCTGCTGATGTTCCTGTGAGTGCGCCTGCACGCGCGGGCACCATCTTGTTTTTCGGCTCCTGCAGGGGAGCCCATTTTTGAAGAAAAAGGAACGGGACACCGGGGGAGGCTGAGGCTTCTTTTCCTTCCTGAGAAGCATCTCTAAGGATTCTGCCGGCTGGGGAAGGTACTTTAGCGCTTTTTGGCAGCAATTGGAGGGCTCATGTGTCCGTTATTATAGCGGAGTCCACGGAGCAGACCTGGAAAGCTCCCATGCCCGTCGACGCTGCGTGCTCACCTCCAATCATACACTTCTTATGTGTACTCACTTTCCTGCTGTATATATCTATATGTGTTTATAGACGTATGTGTTGGTCATGATTGGCCATAGACCTTCATACCATTCTGAACATATTTTTATTTATCAATTAACTATTAAAGTATTTTAATTACTGACAATATCACAACCACTTTAACATTGAGGGCATTCTAAAGGGACCCCTATTCTCTTTTCACTTTTGTAGCACTAGGAGTTGTAGAGAACATAAATTGTTTTAATTAATTTTAGCCTGTAATGATAATAGGTATGCTGTCTTTTCAGCAATCCTTAGGATATGGATTTAAAGATTTTTGTATGACTTCTTTGAAGCTTTCTCCAACCCAGATAAGTATGATCTACATTGACACATCTGTGTACCTGGCATAAGTCTCCACGTCCCAGTTGTCATCTAATATTAACTGTTAGAGAACGTTGGTTTCTGAGAAAACAAAATGGATTTCTTGAATTGTTTAGTTACCTGGGCCTGCAGATTAAGCCAAGTGAAATTTAAGCTTTTATGACAGACTCCCCCCTCCCCCCCCCCTGCCACAGTAAGACTTAAAAAACACACTTACTGTAGCAAAAAGATAAATCCCTTGTTTGTCATGCTGCACACAAAATTCAATATGTACATGGCTATATTGTTACAAGGGGGTATTGTTGCTTTAAGTAAAAGTAGAAATACAAGAAAGAAGCCCCTGGCGCCCCCCTTATGGAACGGGCCCATGACTTTGGCCAGTAGATGCTAGCCTCTGGCAGGGCAGGGGTTAATAAAAAGACATGGGCTACATTGGGCTCTTGTATGGCTCTGTTGGAGTGCAGGCCTGTGGTGGGGGGTCACTTGGGGGAAGGGGGGAGTATTTAAAAGGGGTGGGCTAGCATGCTTATTTACCCCTTTTTTGTCTCTTTTGATGTCCCTCCCGTTGCTGTTGGTGAGGTGTTGGTTTAGGCTTGATTGGTTGGGAAATTTGGTTTAACCGGGTTGTGAATTGGGATTGCTGGTCTGTTTGCTTGGCTAATTGGTCACAACTGCAGTATCAAGGGGATGAGGTGTGGGTTTTGCCAGGCACCCCAGTAAGGTTAAGGCAAGCTTGTGGGGATATCAGTCTAAGGGTTCGAGATCTGAGCTGGGGAAGACTCCAGGCTTGGTTAGGTTTGCCAGCCTGAAAGGTTCCTCCCCCTCCTTTATTAATTGATCAGTAGGGTTATAGTGGGAGTCCACTTGGCTGGGTTGCCTGATGGCATGTTCCTTGGGTTCGGTTGCAGTTTGGCCTACCCTATTATGCCCATTGTTATTTCTGTTGTTGGTGGGTGTTAAAGTTGCAGACCAAGCTATATCCTACATGTGTGTTTTTTTTAACTAAATTAGTTCTGTACTATGAGAAAATATTTGTAGCATTTTTTTAAACCTCTCTGAATTAAATTTTTCATGTAACAAGCTTTTTTTGTTTCTATAGGAACAATTTACAAAGTCACATCTCCTTCCTCTTCTGAAACAGGCTCTGGCACACCCCTGTTTGAGCCCTGCCCTCTCTCTAGCAGTGCACCAATTGTTACTGCCTGGTCACATGATCTTCCCCACAGAACTTTGCATTTCTGGTTCTCTTCTGCTGCACGGCAGCTATTTAGTGAACCCCCAAGCCGAATCTTTGCCGATCGATCACAGGAGAACGGATAGATCGGCAACTTAAATAATTACTTATCATTGTGTGGATTGTATTGATGCACAAATTAAAGGGGGGGAGGAATAATAATAATAATAAAATAATTAATAAAAAAATGTCCGCTTGGACAGCTGCTTTAATAAAAACTTTTGCCCAGTTTTCACGAAAAAGGTTCTATGGTGTCTTTATTGGTATCTGGTGGGAATTGTGGTCACAATGGCTGGGTCAGAGATAAGTATGCTCCTTGGGCGGCCTGAAGATATGATACTATGGGGGCTATGTATTAAGCAGTGATAAGTCGTTTTAAGAGCGCAAAGTGCTCTTAGAACGTGAAGTTCCGCCGAGCGCTATTCACTAAGCCGCGCAAACAGGCACTTTGCGCTCTAAAACTGACTTTTTCCTGTAAAGTCCAACTTTGCACGTACGATGAGCTGTTTGCGCTGAATCCTGCCCTTCTGCAGGATTCACTAAGCAACGCAAACTTATCGTACGTGAAAGTTGCGCTGAATAAAGCTCACCAGCTAAAGGCAGGTGATAAAAAAAGCAGGACTTAGAAAAAATTCTTTGTTTACCTTTTTGCAGGCGCAAAACCCATACAACAAGCCGGCGGGTGTCCCCGGCTGACCCCGCAGGGGTCCCCGAGGGAGGCCGGGGGTCGCGCGGGTGTCCCCGGCTGTCCCTGCGGGCCTGCGGTAGCAATGTTGTGCCTACAAAAATACTAAACATTATTTGTAACTAAATACACCCCCCTAACACATACAGTACAATAATGTGCAAAATAACTATTATCCAGATATGGATAATAGATTATTTGCCCATTATTAAATACTGCATTAGCATACCTAAATAAAGTCAATAAAAACAGTAGCCAGCTAATCCAATGTTTACAAGCAGTAACAACATCAACAATGAATTAATTAAACCATTAACCAATGAAACCAATTAATTCCTAAACCAACTCTATGTACTCTATTATTCAAATGTATTTATTTAGTGTACGATCGCCTGGAACAGACTTGCATGGAGATGGCAAATCTCAATGCAAATGTTACATGCGGCTTTTTTTCCTGTCAGCTAGCGTACGGGAAGTTTCAGTGCGCAAGCAGAGGGAAAAAACATTGCACGCACGATAAGCCAGTTTTGGGTACGTCCGATAGAAAATGGGCTGAGGGCCTTAGTGAATCACGCCGCCGGCTTCATTTTTTATCAGACGTGATAATTTTTTTCAGGTCGGCGCGAAAGCACGGAGCTTAGTGCATAGCCCCCTATGTTCTTTATAGTATTAAATGAAGATTGCTCTGTCTTCTAGAACTGGCTGTATTATTATCATCATCATCATAATAGTGATTATTTATGGTTCCTTAGAGCTGGTACTAAGCAGTGTACAGAATTAGATACAAGCAGAATCAAGGAAATTGCAATCAATCAAAAATTCCTGATGCTCTACAAGGTATTTTGTTTCTCAATTTACGGGGGAGATAAACTGAAAACGAGCTCTGTCCAAGCTTGGATTTTTGGAAGGTGTTGCCAACACCAACGCAGCATATATATTTTTTTCAGCCTGTAGGTGAGTTATGGACTCGTGTTTAGTTTAAATGAAAAACATCTGCCTATTTTTAAGACAAGGTCAATGCAATAGCAGGCTGTAGAAATCTGAAAAATAATTTTAAACTATTCCCCTTTTCTTTTATTTCAGCTTCTTTAACATTCACTTTCTTTTTTTATTATATTTTTGTATATGCAAAATAATAGGAATATTGGCCCTACGGAAGACTTGAAAAACCCTTCATTATGAAGAGTGGATATTTCTCCATTGGTGGCTCTACATACTTTAATTGACCTGCTCTTCTTATCTCTACAAGATTCCTTCAAGTTGTAATATCCCTTATTGGACCACCATGGAAATAATGGACCACCATGGAAATAATGTACAGGTGCCCCTATGCATCAGATTTTGTGATGAAAAAAACTCTCTCTTGTAAATATCTGAGGAAGACCCCTTTTGCAAGCTCAGAAGCTCATGTATATAAAAAAAAGCCTATGCATTATTTCCATGCTGGTGCAATAATGCTACAAATAATATATATTTTCTCAAAACAAAAGAGGCTGCTAGAGCATTTTATTTGAGAATATTTAGACGTTCACTGTTGCATTTACATCTCTTAACTAACACTTTTCATTGTATTCCATGAGGTCCAGGAAAAAGATGAGGCGCTTCATGAGTTATGCTCATCAAAGAAATTCACTTTGATGCACCCCACCGTAATAAAACATAACATTAATTTACATATTTATCATTTAAAACATATATGACTTTTCTTGTAATTAATAAAAGTGAAGTGAGATGAGGTGCTGCCAGTGAGAATGTCACCTCTATTAATGATTGGTGATGTAATAGTATTCTGTGTCAGCCTGTTGACATGGATGGAGTATCACCATTAGTACCAGCTAGGTGATATACATAGATATAACTTTGAGGTATATCTATGTATATCCCCTAGCTGGTATAAGGCTCGTCCAGCTCTAAGATTACCTCAGTAATAGAAACCAGCGCTATACAATCAAATGATATTACCTTTATAGAGTTGTTGCTGTGTAATATATATTGACAGAATGAATAGTGATATGAGTTTGACATTATAAATATGTAAATAAATGTTAAGTTTTATTACGGGGGTGTCCATCAAAGTGAATGAAGCGTCTCGTCTTTTTCTGTATGTCACTTTATTCACAGTGTTGCACCCACTAAGAAATCACTTTTCTACGTATTTGCACCACTAATAATGGTCAATTTTTGGTAGGACTCTAGGTGATCAACTCCACTGTCTTCTCATTTTTTCATATACTATTATGAGGTCTGTTCACTATTCACTAAAGTGTTATACCTATTGAACAATAAGTGACTAACCATCCATGACGGATAATAGCTATGACACTTCAGTGAATAGTCCCCTATATATTCACTATCATTGTAATTCTAGCATTCCAACATCATGTTGCTGGCTCCACTGGCGACAAAGGGGGTCAAGGCCCCAGTGCAAAGGGATTAATAGTTCACGGCAATTAAGGGGTTAAGAGTGCTAAGCATTAAACTTGCATAGGTAATGATTTCAACTCTTGAATGTATCTCTTTTTCCATAGCACTATTGATTGGCAATGAGCAATCTGCTATGGATAATTCACCTTATGCTAATGGCCTCTCTAACGCTTTTTACTGGAGGGCTATTCCATCACTGCCTCGCTGAATAATTCATACCCTTGTGCTCAGCGCACAGAAAGTGAGCCTCTTCAAGAGATGTGCTGAGCCTTCTATCCTCAGAAGGGGCTTCCAGACCAATTAGATAGAATCCATTAGGCATGTTGTTTAGAAGAGAATAACTGAAGAGCTTCTACACTACAGTACATCAACTATCCAACATCAAAGCGCCAATGAAACATTTTTCTTATCTAGTTTATTTCTTCAGTCTTGTGTGTTTATTTATAGTTATTGAGACTGAGGTTTTATTTTATTTTTTAAAACAAAGATTTTTGCTGCATGTAGCCAGCAATGCATAATTAGACCTTTTTACCATGGGCAGTATATAGCCTCTACACACTAAATAGATATTTTCTTTCTTACAGTATATACTGCAGTGCTTCAATGTATGTTGCACGGTTCAAAGAAGATTTGTGCCTGCTCCCTCATTCCACTTCCTGATTCACTGGTTGCTGCTCCATGAGGTTTTAAAGTTATACTGTATGTATTCTTTCTGTTCTAAGATTATTAAAGGTTATTTTTTATATTAGTGGAGGTTGAGTGCTATATACAGGGAATCTTTCCTCTTTCGTACAAAACATTCCCTCTCTTAATGTATGGGGATAGAAAAGCACAAAACATTATCTGTCGTACAGAGCTTACAATCCAGTTTGGGCTGTCTGGGGCACAGGAAGGTAGGTCATTTGACTTCCTATCACCTCTCCGCTAACTGCTCCTACACCTGCTCCCTATAACTGCTCCTATAACCGCTCCCTATAATTCCATCCCTAAGGGCTCTCTATAACTCCGCTCCTAACTGCTTGTGTACTCTCTCTATAACTCCTCCCTAATTGCTCTTATAACTCCTCCCTATAGCTCCTTCTCTAACTACTCCCTTTGACTCCTCCACTAATTTTACCTATAACCACTTCCTAACTCCTCCTATAACTGCTCCTATAACAGTTCCCTATAACTCCTCCTCTAACTGCTCCTACAAAATCTCCCTATAACTTCTTCCATAACAGTTCCCTATAACTTCTCCCCTAACTGCTCCTATAACCGCTCCCTATAACTTCTCCCCTAACTGCTCCTATAAAAGCGCCCTATAACTTCTCCCATAACTGCTCCTATAAGCAAGCCCTGTAGCTCCTCCTCTAACTGTTCCTTTAACCGCTCCCTATAACCTTTTCTACAACCACTCCCCAATTTCCTTACAGATGCAAGTAGAGCAAATATGATACAAAGCACACTGATACATTGGCACAAAGGGACGAATCATAACATTAACTTTCATGGGGGTCTATTCTAGTAGGTTTGATAACTTTGCTGCCATCTCAAACAGTTTAGCATTTTCCCACCGAACGGTTTGACATTTGTGTTATCACGTGTAACTGTATTCCCCCCCCCTCCCCAATTGCAAATAGGGGCCATTACAGGGTGCATGGGGTGCATACCTGCTGGTAACAAGAGGGCTGAGTCGTTCGCGATGACTATGGGACACAGGAACAGGCTTCTGGGGTCCATAGTAGAAAAAATGCTGTATATATATGTAGCCATGCATAATAATGGACTGCAGACATCTTCCCTGTTGGCAGTAAGCCCTGGTAAGTACAGGCCTGCCAGCAGTAGTTATGGAGGTTTTCCCTCACACCCTGGTGAGGTGCCCTGTGTATGGATTGGAGTGGCTACATGCTCTGAGTCCCTGGATAGTGACATCAGAGATGTGCCTGCCCCCCTGAGATATAAAGGGCACAACACTGTCAGTTAAGTGTTGTTGAAAAGCAGTTGTTGCAGTTGTTGCACAGGGAGTGCAATATAGTTTCGTGACCCTAGTGCTGTAACTAGTGGCACAAATATTCTAATCAAGCCTGTCTAGGCCACACTGTGTCCAGGGACCTGGCACAGGGGTGATCTCCCTAAAGGGAGAGGGGATCCCACTCCAATTGAGGAGGGCAGTACCTGGCAAAGGGACAGCACGGAGGAATGTGCGGCTGAAGCTGAGAGCTGCATGGGGCAGTCTACTGTAATCAGATCATCAATAAAGATGCCCTTGTTAAAGAAAACCCCACTGTGTGAGTGTGAGATTACTCTACAGTGGCAGTCACCATGAGAAGGAGTTCCTCATCAGGACCATCTCCCTGCGGAAGCATAGATCCTGATGAGGTGGAGGCGCTGCACATAATGTAAGTTGGACTCGCACCCACTACCTCAGCTACCTGTCCTGATGACATCCCCTAATACCATCAAGCGGGAGACTCAGGAGTCCTGTTACTTGCAGGTGCACCACCATACACGATCACGTAATGGGGACCGGTTAGACCACACGGGCCAATGTGAGATTGGGTGGGTCAGACAAGGGGGTCCACCCGTTACATATAAACTCCAAAATATAAGCAAAGTCTTAAGTGGAGTAACTCTCCAATAATGACTGGATAGGATAAAGCTGTCCCCAAATGATGTCTAGCTGGTACAATGAAAATCCCACATGCACTGACGTAAGGAAAAACACACACCTGCCGGTGTCCAACATGAGTAGAACATCTATGTGTATAAGAGAAACATAAGCACAAGAGATCCTGATGCCAAGTCAGAGGTAAATAGCAGTGGAATGGACTCACATGGTTATTAGTTGTTCTTCCAGATGAATTGAGAACCATATACGTCCACTGTCCAGGGGTGCAGTGTGCCTCCGTCGGGTAGAATCAAGGAGCAAGAAGGAGAAAAAACGGAGCACTACGTCCAGTGCTTGCTGACAAAAAACCCAAGGATGCAGTCCCACAATAAAGTGGGACCGCATCCTTGGTTTTTTTGTCAATAAGCATGGGACGTAGTGCTCCGTTTTTTCTCCTTCTTGCTTCTGGGGCCCATACCCCAGATAATATTTAGCAGTGCAGCGCCTCCATCTGCCGTAGGCTCCAGGAATGTACGGAGATGATCTCCCATGGTAGAACTTGTACTCTCCCCCCAGTTAGATCACACAAAAGGCCAGAGGTATATTGCAAACAGGAACGGTTTATTACTACAGTCTTTGCAGTAATACACAGCTACTCAGCAGTCTTCTGCCGGATACAGTCTCTTTACTCTCAGCTATCATTAGAGATGGCCCTGGACTGCCACTACAGGGCAAGGAATGCATAGGATGGAAGCCGGGGGTCTCCGGAGCCGATACACATTAATACCAGCTCCGCTGACTCCCGGCTTCAATCCGATGCAATAAAAATTCCTTTTTTTCCCTTCTAAATCCTACTCTCAAATCCCATTTCGCCACCCTTGGGGTGGCGAGATGAGATCTGTGATAAGATTGCTAGTTCAGAGCCCCGATGAGATTATCGGGGCTACTAGAATAGCGTAATCTTATAAAAATGGCGATCTGGAGCTGTTTTCAGCTCCCGCTCAGTGTGTTTGAGCAGGAGCGAGACCGCTCAGGAAAATGCACTCCCCGAACGAGTTTGGCAGGTTATCGAAGCTTTCTGAATAGCAAACTGGCCAAATCGTTCAGGAACTTCTAAAAAAGCTTGATGAGTTAGTTATCAAATAACAAAATAGGTGCTAGATAGCGCTCTCACAAACCCATAATAAAATAAAATAAATTGTGCATAAAATATGTATAAATAATCTAAATGTATGTGCCCAAATAAAACACAACATTAAATGGGACAACACATACAGTAGTGTGCTGAAGTGCTCAAAATCAAAAGTGAATAAGAGGCAAAACAAACACACTCAACCCTTAGTAAAGACTGTTTCACTAGTCTTGTATGTTCAATTCTTCCAAAGAGACCAGGGGAGCGCAGCTTGCAGCCATGAAAAATAAATGGACATCACATAGTATAGTAATGTCATACAAAGTGAGTAAACAATATCTCATAAGGGGCTCACAAATGGCTACTCACAATAGAGCAGATAAAAAGGAGCAGTCATCCAACTCAAGGGGTAGATGTTCCCATAGATGAAATGCAGCAAATATCAGCAGCCAATCTCCAAAAGAAGAAAACAGACCAAATACTGTAGATTGCAAGTATAATAGTACACAGTAAAAATACAAATGGAGGATTACACTTAGGATGAAAAACAATGTGTGGTCAGTAGCGGGTGGCAGGTGTACAGTGGGTCGCGATCTCCCTGTGTACAGCGCTGTTCTCTGCTCCTCCGGAACACTTCCGCATCCGTGCCGGGTGTCTCCCGTCACTTCCGGTGTGGCTGGAACCTCCGGACTCGATGGTAGGGATGCGTCCTCTGTGTTTTCTTAGGATTCTGTCTGGCTGAACACTCTATGCGTTTCGCCGTTTAGATGGTATGGCTTCGTCAGGAGTGTCTGAAGCCTCCCATTTGTGTCCACGTAATGACTTCATTAGCGCGCACGGTGCGCGTACAGAACGCACCTGTATCACACTAATAATATCATCAGGAAGACTCGGCACACCTGGCTCCTGCAGCGGGGTCCCTGGCACCATTGACTCACTAGGCCGCCAACTCCCGGCTGACCCCCTCTGTTGGCATCCCTGTTCATGCATATTGTTGGTAGTGTCAATGCATTAAGATTTTTTACCCCTTGTGCATCAGCTTCATTTTGGGAGTGCTTATAGGAGCAGTGAGGGAGGCGTTACATAGCACACATATTACAATGGAATGCATCAAATTAATTTTCTCTTGGACTGTCACTTTCCCCCCCTTTTTTTAAGCTTAGAAATAAATAGCTTGCAGCATTTTAAAGTTGTGTTTTGCTACTTTATCCCGGCACTGCTGGAACCGCCAGCAATTCATTGCCTTGTGTCTAAACCAAGTCCAAGTCTCCTAGAGTGAATTGCATAGGCCTAATTTGAAATAAACCACTTTAATTTTGATCCTGAATGTTGTCTGTAAATGTTAACCATGCTTCACCAAGTGATTCTGAACAGTGTCTGGCTCAGGAGCTCTGACATCACAGCTAATGGAACAAACAGCTCCATGTATTCAACAATGATTAGATACATTTCCGCCCTGCCCTAGTAATCCCATTTTAAGGCCTCTGTTGTTTACTTTTGAAATATTACAATGTTGTTAATGGATTTAGTATTAAAACGATGTCTGTGTAATAAGCTCAGGTCTCCAAAGTAAGTAAATCCTTGGCTGACATTTAGTCAGGAGTGCCATATCTATGCCTCATAGCCATGGAAAGAAAGAAAACAGTTGCTTTTTTTATGAGTGTATTGTCATTTTGACCCAAGTGAATACAGATGAGATCCTGTTACTGGATACACTAATTCCACAGCAAGAGGGATTTTCATGGGGTATTGTATTTATTTACACAGTGCGCAATGCTTTGAAGCATCTCTTAGAGATCTACACTTGAAGTACTATTTGGAGCCTTTGCCAATATAGGTTATTGTAACACCTTTGCTGAGAGCGTCGTTGATATAACCCCTTCACTGCCAGAGAAACCACTGCTATAGAGAAGGAAAGTATTAGCTCTGGCTGTTACTGCCAGTTTGTGAATAAAGGCATTCAGCACTTAAAGCAATCTAATCTACTCACCATAAAAAATAAAGGTTTTCCTTCCTTTATGCTGCTGTGAGCACTACCAGCCTCTAAAAAAATTCTGCCATTCTTCTTTAATAAAGTCCCACAAACACTACATTTCACACAACTGAGAAAACCTTTAGTCTGAATGTTTATATGTAGGTAATAATGTTTAGCATTTTTTTAAATCAAGAAAGGCCTAAATATCAATAAAATAATTTAGCTAAAGCATCCCAAGTAATTAACGGGCAGACTGTTGGCTGTTTTAAGGTTGGGGTGGCATGTGATAGGGCACGTCATCATTGTGATCCCAGGTGAAAGCCTTCTAATGTCTTGGTGTTATCAGCTACTGTACGAGTCTGGTGCCTGTCTCAGAGCTGTTCAGAGGGTAGGAGCTTGAGGCTGGATAAGACCTTTAAAATAAAAAATGTTGAGTGCGCGCGGTCCCACAGAAATGTTCTTGTGGTCCCAATAGTCTCTTTGCAGTTCCTCACTCTCCCGTGATCAGCGGGGCAAACAACCGAATATATGCACACATATAGCAGGGCGCAAAAGAGAAGAGAAAACACACTATTAGTATGAGTAAAAAACGAATTAATATTTATGAACTGCATGAAATTACACTTACATAAAAATGGATCACAGTGAATCCAAACTTCGCTGGAGGAGCTTCAAGGAGGGGTAGATGAGGGCACTATTCTGCCTCATAAGCCAGATCTCCAAAGGGGCTTGATGGTCTGGTTGTATATTTCGTAATGTTCCAATCTCAAAAAATCACCCCTGTACCTCACGCTACAAACACCACAGGGAAGGACCACAGCTGCCCGGAGGAACGTGATGACGCTGCCTCGCTGCTGCGTGTGGCGTCACCTCTAAGTGTTTCGCGTCATACGACGCTTCGTCAGAGGTCAAAGGTCAGACCTGTCAGAGAAGCTGACCCCTCAAGACTTGTAGGCTTCAGCAAACCCTCTGGTACATGGTATGATACGGGGGATGTGATTCAGGTCAGCCATGTAATCTGGATGGCTAGCAAGGTTGGAGGTGGGGAGGGAGTAGGGTGGATGGGACTTGTAGGTGGACTGTGAGGTCAAGGAAGCGGGATAAGGTTAGAGGCCGAGAATTCAGGTCTGCTGTAGAGGGGGTGAGGGGAGGAATTAACCTGGGGTGTGGGGACTCTCACTTTCCAGGTACCTGGATGGGAGAAGAGCAGATTCCCTGGGCCATTAAACAGCAAGGGGGAGCTGCACAATAGGAGCAAGAGGACATATAAGTGTTGGATGCAAGGATGCAGCATGGCGCCTGGGCTACTAGTGTGGAGGAGGCAGCAGCTAGCAAGTTCTCAAGCAATCTATGAACAGTATGGATGAGGGGGAGGCAAGGGTCCTGTGTGGATACATGAGGCAGATCCTTAGATAGAACCTAGGAGGAGGGTCTACAGGTGTGAGGAGCGTCTACAGGTGTGAGGAGAGTCTGAAAGATGTCTTGCCTCCATCCTGCAAGGTTGTCTGTATGTTGGAACGAGGGAGGGGTTTCTAGGTTGGTGGGGCATCATGCTGTTCAGGGTTTGGTAGCGGTGCGTTGAACTTTGGGGGATTAGCATTGAATGCTACTTTGGCTTGCCATTTGGCTAGTCAGGTGAGATGTTTGGTGGGTCCTTGTTTGGGTCTGTGTGACGGTTCAGGGGATTCCTTCCCCTTCATGTGTCCCTGATGTCACACGCTCACCTACCCTCTCTGTCCCTTCCCCTGCCAGCCTCCCTTCTTTTACCCACACCTGTCCCTCTCCGGCAGCCTCTGACGCTGTTCCGTTACCACGGCGCGCGCCCCGCAAGACTCGCACACTCGTGCGGTCCCCGAGCCCCTGCTACGGCATTCCCCACTCTCAGCCCCCCTCTGTATCTGCTCCCATCCCCTTACCTCCGGCGGCTGTTCCCTCCGTTCCTCCATCCTCCTCTGCAAGTGTCCCCGCGGTGCGGCGCTCCGCGCGCCTCGTGACGCAGCCTGTGCGCGCGCACTCTCAGATTACAGAGGGCGTGCACACACGCTTCTCTTGTAGGGGTTTCCAGCCTCCTGACTCCTCCTCCCATGCCCTGCAAGCAATCTCCCTTACTGGTTCCCCTGTCTCCTCCTCTTCTCCTCACCTATCCCTGCTGTCTCCCACTTCACCTTCTGCTCCTCCACTCTCTCCTATTGGTGTTCCTTCCTTTATAACCCCTGTCTGTCCTTTCTATCATTGCTCTGCATAGCTTCTGTTGTCCCTGTGTGTGCAGTCCTATGCTTGGCTCTCTTCTGTGTTCCAGCTTGTTCCTGCTCCTGCTTATCTCTGGATCTCCGTGGTTTGACCTCTGCTCGTCCTGGACTACCCTGCTCTCTGTTGCCCTTGAACCCTGCTTACGAACTCTACCTTGCTGACCTCTGTATCCCTGGACTTTGGTTTACGAACTTGACAACTCTGACTTCTGGATCCCTGGACTCTGGCGCACGGACACCACTATTCTTACTCTGTACTCCCAAGGCATTGCAAGTATCACTAACTATCTTTCAACAGGCCCGGCAACACCATACCACACTCCGGGCACGCCCTCACTGTTGTGGGTGCGTGGTAATACCCTTCCCACCTCAGTACTGGGGTCTTGCCAGGTTTGCGGGCATACAGGCGTGACAGTCTGTAGGTGCTGGTGGATATTGGGGTTTGGAAAAGAGTTAGGCTGCATGGGTGCTAGTATTGGCTCCCTGGGGCATCAGCTTTAGAGTCCAGGGACATTGTTGGAATTGAGGTGGTGGTTTGTCAGAGAACCAGACTTTGTCAGATTCTAGGTTTAAGGAGTCATATGTGTCCTTCAGGTACACTGGCGACACACTTTATTCGAGCTCGGCTAGTCCCACGAATTCGGGTATACCCGGGTGTATTGAGGTTTGTGACTGTTTTCTGCCCGAGTGCATTGCGTTATTTTCCAGGCAGGGATTGAAGCATTTTATTCCCGCTGGCTGCAATACTGCACAGTAAATATATATATACTGCATTACAATTCATGAATTTATGCCATCTGGTAGACACGCGAAGCATTGCAGCCTATTAAATCCTAATCATTATCATTTAACAGATCAGCCGCCCGTCAGCCAGGCATGAACCCAGGCTGGGAAGGCAAACACAACGGGGCTTGTCAGAGGTGAGGAGCGGCGCATTCCAGGTATCTGCCAGGTACATACTGGGTATTTGCTCGAATAAAGTGTGTTGGTGCAGTATGCACTTTCCCTTGGCAATCAAAGAGAAAATGTGGGCAGAGGAGTATATTGAGATATGAATATTGTTGCTTGACTGTAAGCAACTGGTAGCACAAATTGAGACATAAAAAAAGATGAGCATAAGGGGAAAAAAGGCTGCAAAAATATTTGGCAATTGCTGGAATAATTTGCTATCCTGACTTTGGAATGGAAGTTGAAAGCTTAATAAATGCTCCATTGCTGCCTGTAACAGGGACTTAACCCCTGTTTAAATAAAGCGGCAATATAAGCCTGTAGTGGTCTGAGGAATCCAGCAGGGAGCTGGTTAAATGCATCTAGACAATTAACCAGTCTTCACCAGGGTAATCAGACAAGTGTAAAATCCTCCTGCTGGGAACAGACTCAGACTCTCTTGAGCACACAGGCACCAGGGGACCAGACCCAGGGTGCAGTGAACCTAGGAACCTGCCAGAGGCTGACCCCCTCAACGGACACCAATCCCGACCCAGACCCAGAAACTGACATGAAGGGCCACCTGCTTTGAGGTACCTCTTTAGACTTTGGGGTGATAGGTTGGCAAGGGGCTTATCCCCTAAGCCCGGCAGATAGGGACTGGGGAAGTGCGTTATCCCTTACAAAAGGGATAGGCAGTTTTTTTCTTTCTTAAACTGTTGTCTAAAATGACAGGCTGAATAAATCCATGGTTTAATTTACCCCAAATCGGTCTCTCTGAGTGTACCTCTGCACATGTCTCTTACACTGCCCTATCAGGACAAAGCTTTAGCCAACCCTCCATTGTGCTGATCCTCTAAGAGCCCTCGCTCTTCCTAACACCCTCTTTTTCCTGTAGACCCACCTACAACATGTAGAGAAAAAGGTGCAGTTGAATTGTTCAGCTTTGTATCAGTATACTATCTGACCAGCATGCAATGTGTATAAATGTATGGAGTGGTGGAGGTACGATGATGGATTCAAGCAGAAAATGGCACTGATGGGAGTGTTGTCTGTTGGGACAGAAAAAAGTATCTTTCCTCCTTTCAGGGGCTGTTTGACAATGCACACAGCACTGTGGAACAGTTTTAAGCACAGGTGTGCTCGCTTTTTAACAAGTCGCATTGCAGGTGGGTTGCATCCTGCCATTTGCAGCATATGGAGGAGGACATGGGGCATCCAAATGTTTTAAAAGGGCAAGTAAGGAAGGTGGGGCTACAGGAAAAAGAGGGTGTTAGGAAGAGCTAGGACTCTTGGAGGATCGGCACAATGGAGTGTTGGCTAAAGCTTTGTCCTGATAGGGCGGCAATGGAGCGGCATTTTATTAGGCTTTTACATTTTTTTAAATCATATAAGAATTTAAGATCAGTTGACGACCACTTGGGAGTTATGCAGACAAAGTTTGGGAAGATGGGGTATTAGGGCATGTGATGGGTCACTTTACTTCGCCTTTACTGCCTAATGTGATGGCATTTCCTTTGCAGGTGGTACCCAAGGAGGAGCAGGGCACATCTCGACTGATCTACCCTGTTTTACCTAGAAGCGCATCTGCCAATGCTGATATCAAGAGGGACACTTGCCAGAGAATTTATGCAACTTTTGACAGGGCATGTGGATTTAGTGAGGAAGTGTGGTCCAGACTCATTGTTGGCTATGATCAATATAAAGTTGGCTTTTCATTGGTTATTAGTTAATTTGGGTTGTATTTACTTGTTGGGTTGTTATTTTTGGAGCGCGTTTATTGTTTATTAATGTCTCAACATGGACTGCTCAATTTCTTCTTTCTATTTTGAGTACTTTTCTTCAGTGGGTGTTGAGAAGAAGTCAGACAATAGGGTGGAGATCATTATTTAGATCCATTTCTGTTCAAAAGCCCTCATGGGACTGGGGTTTGCGCTTTCCTGGCATGCTTCCAAAAGATTATAGCTAGCGGTGGGATCCCATTGGTAAAGGATAAGACAGAGGGCTCTTTGGCGGTTTTAGCTTTGGGACATTGAGATTGTCACAATCCAGGTATTTTTTCATTTATAAGAGGGAAGCGGAGGGATTTCAAAGTAACGGTTAGGTAAGCTATTCAATTAAGGAAACATATGCTCTGGCAGTTCCAGTCCTTGCTTGGTCAACTTGTGTTGGCCTATTGGGTCATGCTGATAGGCTGCATATTTAGCTATTTTCTGTCAGGAGCCGCATAATTTTCTCTGGTTGTCTACAACTATGTAGCGACTTATTGGAAAATTAGAACGGTTGTACGTTTTGGTAAATGGGTGAGGTCTGCAGTCAGGACATAGAGCTATTTATGGACACTGCAGGGGCTGTGGGTTTTGGAGCAATTTTTGGAAAGAGGTGGTGCATAGAGCAGTGTCCGTGAGATTGGGTTAAGGCAGAGCTGGATAGAAAACTGTAATTCCTGTGTGGTAGAAGGGGTGAACAGCTTCTGGGCCAATTCTCTGGTGGGCAGGCTGTTGAAGGATTTGATGAGGCAGTGTTTGCAGTTTAACATTTGGTTTCAGGCTAGTTGTGTACCTGGGGAAGAGAATATAGTTGCTGAAGCATTACAGTATCTAGGTTTCATGTTTCCCTGTTTCAGCAGCTGGTGCCAGAGGTAGATCCAGTCTGCTGGCTTTGTCCACTCATTCTAGAACCTGGATTTGGAGGGTTAATGGAGGTGGTTAAGGACTCTGTGGATCTATTAATGGGCAGAATACAGGAAAGCTTTGATAGAGTTTCTTGGGTCTGCAGAATGGTCGAGGTGGATTATTTTTGGAGGAGTACTGTTAGAGTACTGTTGGAATGCCGGTTATGGTGGATATTTTGGCATGTATTGTGAGTCCAACTTTTCCAGCTCTTTTTGGGGTCTATGTGGTTGGGGGAGTTAGTTAGATCAGTGAAAGGTAAGCTGGGCGCTAAATAGGGCGAGGATGTCAGATTGGCTGATGGGTCCCTTTTGGGAGTTCATATAGGTTAATCTATCAATGCAGGACCACATCTTTATTAATGGGAAGGGGGATCTATTGACCATGTACTATTTTGTACTGCTATGGTGTAAATTTGCAGTGGGGAGGGTCTTGTTTGGTTTGTATTCACTGATAGGTTATATATATGTTGTATAGCCCTGATTCACAAGGCATGGCACCTCTGTTGAAGTGGCTTAGCCCCTCCTTACATTGTGCTGTTTGTATTTGTCTGCAAAATAAAAAGTACAAGATGCTGAAACTAATATACAATAAGTGTGTTAGTTGATTGATCCTAAGAA
Source organism: Ascaphus truei (assembly GCF_040206685.1). Lineage (NCBI taxonomy): Eukaryota > Metazoa > Chordata > Amphibia > Anura > Ascaphidae > Ascaphus > Ascaphus truei. The sequence goes on along the minus strand of NC_134488.1, from coordinate 69,119,017 downwards.
ATTGCACCCGTTTTTGGGTTTTTGATCTAGACTTATTCGGCTTTCATTCCTTTCAAACAGGGGTGAAAACAGAGGTGTCCTTCTAAGGGCTAAATGATGATGTTATTAAAAACTTGGATTGTTGGGCCCGACCAGATGAGGGGCCATGCTACCCTCTGCCATCAGGCCCGTACTTGCAGGTACCTGCTAAATTTTTAAAGCTTCCAACGACTTAGCTCCAGATCATAAACAACGCTAATACTGTACCACCCTAACTCCTGTTAGTATTGTCAATACTTGGACATATGGTTTGACTCCCATTTAACATTTGGGTTGCACATTGATACCCTGACATCCAAAACCTTTGCCAAACTAGGTGTACTTTACAGGAACAAATACTCCTTAAGTCTGCTGGTCAGAAAGTGTATCGCACAGCAGATGCTAATGCCACTTATCGACTATGGGGACATAGTATACGATTCGGCACCCCAAACCCACCTTAGCAAACTTGATACCCTCTACAATTCAATATGCCATTGTGTTCTCCAATGCAACTACAACCAACACACATCACTGCGAAATTCTCAAAGAACTACAGGAGATTGGTCATCACTTGAGTCTAGGCGCAAAGTTCATCTCTCCAGTTTTGCCTTCAAATACTTTCTGGGCAAGCTATCCGGTCTATCTGAACAAGCTCCTCACCCCTACTAAATGTAGCACTTATCATCTGAGATCTGACTACAAAAGACTGTTCATGGTCCCAAGGTTCAGCAAAGTATCCGGCCGATCCTCCTTCTCTTACCGTGCACCCCTAAACTGGAACAATCTACAGGAGACTCTCACAGCCACCACCAGTCTAGGTTCTTTCAAAACTAAAGCTGTCTCACATTTTAAACTGGTCTGTAACTGTTACATACGCCTATAATATATATTATCTCTAACTGTGCATGCAATGTCTTTAATATAATGTACACCCTGTTCACTTTTGTAACCATGTATTATTTGTCATCTTAACTCTATGCCCAGGACACACTTGAAAGCAAGAGGTAACTCTCAATGTATTACTTCCTGGTAAAACATTTTATAAATAAAAATAAATAAACTGATAGCCTGCACTCATCAATCCTTCAGCACCAACCCCAGCTCAAGACTCTCTCCTGGCCCCCATAAAAGCTGTTGGCAGGCCTGGAAGGAACAGAAGGCACAGAGGAAGCCTTATAGGAAGCTCTAGGGTTTGCAAGTGGGTTTTGTCAGGTTTACTGGTAGGGACCCTGTAGGATAACGTGTTGGATCTTCCTATTGTCTAAGGCAGGGGTGTGCAAAGTGGGGGGTGCGCTCCCTAGGGGGGGCAGGAGAATTTCTAGTGGGGCGCGGTGGCTGCAGAGGTCCCACACTCTAAGTGCCGTAGGGACCGTGCGAGGCCTCTGCAGCTTCTCCTACCTGATCTTTGGCGATGCATCGCCATGGTAACCGGCGTCAAATAACGCCGCAGGGTCACGTGACATCTCGTTGCCAAGGCAAAGTGACATCACTTGACCCCACGACATCATTTAACGCCGGAGCCTTGCAGGAGGTGGGGGTGGCGAGCCGGGAGGTGAGAAGGCAGATGGGGCACAGGGTCAAAACCTTGCTCACCCCTGCTCTAAGGAGACTTGAACATTATGTGATATCTGTGCATTGATATCTATGATATCTGAAACTTCCAGCATTGTAAATGACCTCACCAAAGTTGCATCATGGAGCTGGGACGTGAGCAACATTTACAGTGGGAAGATTACAAAGGAATCCCAAATGGCAGGAAGCAGAGCTGATCAGAGTTCTAGTAATATGCAAGCATGACCAATAGCTAAAGATTAGCAAGCAAGACAGGGGGTAGTCGGTGAGGCTGGCAGAGGTCAGAATACGAAGAACAGATGGCTTAACAGCTATGAAGAGGCATAATCAGGTAAGCAGGCTGAGGACAGAAGAAGTAGATCAGATAGCGGTAATCAGATAGGATAGGCAGAGGCATGGTCACAAAGTCGGTAGAGGTCTGGAGTCCAGGAAGCTGCAAGAGTGTCTGGGAGCTATCAGGATGAAATTGTGGTAAAAGCAAGGAAACATGGCTGGATGACTGCTTATATAGTGAAGCTAGAAGACGTGCCAGGAATTGAACCAATCTAGTAGTTTGTCAATTGTCCAATGGGAAACCAATAGCTAAGGCCAACTGTATAGCCAAATAGTATATATGTAAGAAGTCAAAAGGAAGGGAGCTAACCAGCTGCTGAATAGCTCACCATAAAGCACTGTAGGTTCTTCCAGCTGGTATCCTGGGTTCTAATGCCTGTAGATCTGAAACACTGTATCATGTTCTACTTCTATACATTTAAAATGATTTAAAAGAAACTCTAAACTTTTATTTTATAAAAATAAAAAAATAGAACGAGAGGATTTATATTTTTAGGGTGTAACTTGCCTTTGAAACTGACTTGGTAAATGTAGAAGGGGGTCTGATTGTTGGGGCTTGTGCCAGCAATCCATAGGTTAAATGAGTTTAAATTTTGACGAGGAATCCTTTGATCGTCAAAAGTCACTTTTCCATCCTACAGTTTATCCATCACACAGAGCTGTGCCAAAAATGTAACTCAAGCCATCCTTTTTGGCGCACTGTTATCATGCTGGGATGTGGGAAGAATCATAAGATTGTAATTTCTATTGATTTTATGTGAAATTTCACAGATATTTTACCTCATGATGTTAGCATTTTAAGATGAGCCATGTTTTTTTCAAGGCTCAACTAACACGTGTTTTTCCTCAGAATGGTAAGGGTTTTATGGATACTGTATTCTCTTGGTGTTGGGTGCAAAGGTATTAACCCCTTCTCTGACAAAGGGTAGCAGCATCTCTCCTTCATATATCACTTGCCCTCCCTCAAATGATATATATATATCAGTTGTCACTATTCACTTCAAGGGAGTTGCGCTATTATACACATCAGTAGCCCCCTAGACATTAATGAATAGGTAGAGGGCTCTGCAACAAATTTGAATATGTTCACATTAAGTTACTAGCTGTGCTCTTAATTTTTAGTCTGCTACTTCATAGCTGAAGGAAAACTTCAGCTGCCCCTTCACAAAATGAGTTAAACGGGTACAAATCCTTTATCCTGGGGATCAAGCGGATGGTATGACCTGCATTTTACTATATCTTGTTTATAAAAATCTATAATCAAAACACATTCTCCTTGATCAGCAATAAGTCACTAAATATTTGCATTCCAGCAGGAGCAGATAGTGACAAGATGGATAGAAGGAGCTGTGAAGGTTTAACTAGGGATTAAAACCCAGGTGATTGAAAGAGAACGCTGTGCAGAGTGTGTACGTGTTATGTGCCTGGGTCTCATGTAGGAATTTATATTATAGGTGTATACTCTCTCATATCAACACCGCTAATGTTACAGTATCTTTTTCTATAACCAACGCACCGCAGTCCCGTCTGTCAGTGATGGGGTTAAATGTCAGACACATTGATTCACTCTGTGTTGAAAGTAATAATACTACATTTAATACATAAATCCTCTCAGATCACCTCTGTATTATCACATCCAAATGTCCTCATAATGCGTTTCAAGAAATGCTGGATATATATAATAGTTTCCATTTGTAAAGGAAATATATATTTTATTTATATTTTCATTTTATTCTTGGCTGTACATGGGCAACTCCCAAATGCTGGTTTCCCACAGTGAACCTATCTAACTGTGGAGTTAAATCAACCTGTTTTTTTTATGGTTTGGGGTGTTTTATTGTTTGTATGTGAAATTATTTCATTGTAGGGGAACTGGGATATTTGGCCAAGCTCATACAGTCTATATGTCCCCTTATGAGAAAACATTATATGAGATTTCATATACAATTTGTCAGGAAAAATGGGATTATACGAGTGTGTGTTTTTTGCCAGAAATGTTGAATTTGTTAATATCATAACTGTATAGCATAAATAAAATTCCCCTGTTTGCCTGTAAAAATGTTATTATAGGGCTCAGAGCAGAGTTTCCCAGAATAATCATTATAATATATGAATGGCTTTCCTAAAGAACTTACAGTCAAAAGTATATAGGAGATGTACAGAAACAATGGGGTTAGGTGTAAGTGCGGTGGATGGCTGTGACTAATAAATATTATAAGTATAAAGGGTGTAGGGAGCAGAGAAACCATGAGTCCAGGATATGCAAATGCTTCATTCTCATTCATTCTTCAAAGCTGAATTAGCATTTTCAGATTAAACATGAAGGTGGGGAAGGCAGTTTGTTGCAAAATGTAAAAAATTCTAATATTGAAAACTTCTAGGAATTATTTTTGTGTTTTTCACCAATTTACTGAAAATGGCCTGTTTGCAAGGACCAAGGGTCTGATTTGCATTCAACAGCAAATGATTGTCATACTGCTAAAAAGCCAACCAACAAGTGTATCATGCTCACATCAGTGTGTTATAACAATAGTATGAAATAGCTGATTAATAAATAATTAACAAATAGATAAATAATAATGTGGATAAATAATTAATTAAAATCCACCAATACTGTATAAAACCAAGCCTCAGCTAAGGGCGCTCAACAACCTATGTGGTTAGTACAGTCTAAAGTGCAAATGTACAATAATAATTAATTCCACATATTACATGCATACACAATTTACTTAAAATATATACAGTATATAAAAACCATAGAGTATAAAGTCCAGTCTTGAGGGTGCTGCTATCTCAAAGTAGGAGGCAACCCAGGCGTTCCACAACAGCACTATATAAAGATAAGAAAAGTGAGAAGCGTTCACCTCATAGTATAGTATTATCTTCTTTGCTAGACACAAAGAATAAAAATGCACTTACAAGATATCTGTGCATCAAGAGCAATGAACAGAAAGCTGTTGGGGGTCTCTGTAGTCCAGGAACAGTTTAGACTGGTATAGCCCCCGTATCCCTCAGGGGATTGTCACATGCTGCGGCTTAGTCAATAGGGTGGCTGCATTTGCAATTAAGGCCTTTTCAGTGCAAGGGAGCCTGCGCTGGCAGTTCTGAATAGAGACAGTTAACAGAGGCTGCAGTTACATGTTGCTAGGCAACCAGTGAAGCTGTGAGAGATGACAGTTTAGACAGCTTTTAAAAAGAGGCAGTTGGAGCTGGGAGCTGGGGGAGTTAGGGTGTGTGTGCAGGGAGCAGTAGCCCCTAGCACTAGGCCTAGTTACCCCCAGAGGTCCCAGATAAGTTACCATTCCCCAGTTTGTGGTTGCTTCAGGGACAGACCCTACGTAAGGAGATCTGCCCCTTTAGCTATTAGGTTAAGTTAGGACACCCTCAGTGTCGAGCAGCCTGATTGCTGGGTCTGGGCTCAGACCCCTCAGTTACATTGAGACTATCTTCGTGGAGGCCAAGCCAAGCAGTGACTGTGGCCTGCCGGCTACAGGCGGATCCCCGTCAAGGTACAGACGGTGTGGAGCTGTGGTGATATTATCCACGCTGGAAGTCACCCCACGCGTATTAGGACATCACGTCGGATCAGACGGATCCATACCTGTTGTATAGCGGTACCCGCGGACTGGAACCCCGGGCAGGTATCTATAAATAGTGCACCAACACGTCCAGGGATAGTGCTATCTCCGTCACACGTGGGTGGGTTTGGACATAAGGTACTCTGGGGAATACTTATGTTGATGTGTGCACCCGGTGCACTTCTATGTGTACGGATATATGCATTATTCTGTGTGGTACAGGTACCGAAGTTATTATTAGTATTAGCAATAGTAAACAGTTATTAGCATACACTGTGTGCGTGTCTTATTATTGTGGTTCCTGTAAGAGGACCATCCCACTCAGGTGGGAACCCTTACAGGTGGAGGCGCTGTATACGACGAATCAGGTAACCCCAGGCTCCCAGTGGCGGAGGTTCAGGTCTTCTGTGAGCCTATCAGGTAATCCACCACACCAGGTAACATAAGTGTAGATTTCCCCACATGGTCCCCATCTGCGATAGGGGTGGGGGAAAGGGTTTACATTTGGAGGCGCTGCTGAGATCTCAGACCTGGGGTGCCCTGTCCTATTTTTCATGCAAATTGTCCAATTTACTTTTCCACTATGTGGGTGCCCTCAAGGCATGAGGTCTACGCATAGGCCACAAAGCTTAGCCCGACCCCGAACCGCCTGGTCATTGTGGGCGGAGTTCCTGCTCACGCATTCGCGTCAGACATCCAGGAGCATGTTCGCAAACTCCCTGGACTAGCGCAAGTATGGGTCATAGGGCGAAAGTATGATTCCCTCCGTCAATGGAGTGCCATGATACTAAAGGTAGGCCATGCCATATGCGAGGAAGATTGTCCCCAATTCCTAACTCTGCCTGAGGGTCCGACCAATGGGTGCCCAATTATCTACCCTTACCTAGCAGTTTCTTTGGCTCCCTCATCTGGGGAGGCTAATCATGAGTCCCACCTAAAATGGCGTCTCCCGCCAAGTCAGGAGAGCGCACGTGCTAATGGCGGCCAGGCTGCACCACAATGCATTACAGTAACCAGCCCGGGTCTGGCGCGAGAACCAGAGCTCCACCCCCGTGACGTAAGTGAGTCTCAGTCCACCACTTCTGTTCCACGGCAGGGAGAAACAGGATGCAGCGAACTGCACCCTCAGTTATACAGAGGTTGGCGAGTAAAAGGAGTGAAAGCACCCTATCTTTTGTGCCCGTGCTTACAAAAGGAGTTGAATAAGTATGGCGGTATGGACTTTGACCCTTATCACCTACCAGTAGAACTTCTGGTGGCAAAAGTGGACAGACAGGGGTGCGTACGATGTTTCTGCAGCAAATGTGATTTTCCAGATGGAGAACTGACTTGGGGACCCAAGAGTGCTTGCTGCGGAGCACAGTTCCTGCAACCCATGCTGCTGCGGCCCACGGAAACCCCAGAGAAAGATGCGACAGACCCCTCTACTGGGTCGGTCAATGCTGCCAATCTACCTACCTCAAGAGCAGAGGTTTTGGAGGGCCCGTGCGCCCTAACAGCGGTTCCAGACTCAACTCCAGAATCGGTTCCAGATTCGGTTCCAATGACGGAACCACAGATGCTCGAACCAACGAAGGGTAAGGCGTCCCTACCCCCATTCTCTTCTACTGACAACAGTATCCAATCAACCGTGGTGATGCACCTGCAGGTGGACCACTCAAGTGACGCTGAGGACAACGGGCTGATTGACTCACCTACTGCAGACTCTTCTGTGGGCCCGTGGGCCCTGCCACGGCCTGTCCGGCCTTCAACGATGGTTACCATCGGTCCCAGGCTTGGGATCAATACCTGCCAATGATGACAGGGGTGAGTTGACTGCCCCAGGGGTGTCGGTGTGAGCTCCCCGGTGATCGTGGAGCATGGTGACTCCAAAGTAGGGTCACCCGGGCGATGGGCTCACCCCGTCATCGCGTCCTGGTGGAGGTGTCTCCCCTAGAAGATCTCTGCAGACCAGAGAACCGATTTGACCCCATCAAGGTATCCAGTACAGCGTCTATTCGCGGCAAGAGGAACCTTCAATCCTTCTCGTCTCAAGACAAGGACCTGCATGTAGATATTGTGATGTCCCCAGAAGACGTCACCACTAAAGAGATTGCTGGAGTGAACAAAGACTGTGCTGTGACCACTCTGGTAATTATTGCCTCCTTCATGCGCACGCTGGAGCGCTTCATTCACCATGTGGTGGACTGAGGCAAAGGGCAAGACCTCCTTGCCCATCTCGTCCATGTCGCGGATGGCTGGGTCAAAGTTTGGCACCAAGACCCCTTACTATTCCTTCTACCAGGGGGAGGAGATGGTTTGGGATCAGAGACACTAGCCCTCGATCATGAGCTCAAAAAGACTCCCAGGAGTCAGTCACTCAATCAGTCAGGGGTACCCCACTATGAGACTCAGCTGGCCTCGGGTATCAACGTGATGATGTTGGGTACCGTTGATCAAGTGCATGTAATTTGCTGTATAACTTATGCAATGCATTTTTCATTATATAAATCTCTGTTATATGTCTGCTACCCAAGCGAGGCCATTGGGATTTTACCAGGGGGAGTGTAGAGCCCCCGTATCCCTCAGGGGATTGTCACATGCTGCGGCTTAGTCAATAGGGTGGCTGCATTTGCAATTAAGGCCTTTTCAGTGCAAGGGAGCCTGCGCTGGCAGTTCTGAATAGAGACAGTTAACAGAGGCTGCAGTTACATGTTGCTAGGCAACCAGTGAAGCTGTGAGAGATGACAGTTTAGACAGCTTTTAAAAAGAGGCAGTTGGAGCTGGGAGCTGGGGTAGTTAGGGTGTGTGTGCAGGGAGCAGTAGCCCCTAGCACTAGGCCTAGTTACCCCCAGAGGTCCCAGATAAGTTACCATTCCCCAGTTTGTGGTTGCTTCAGGGACAGACCCTACGTAAGGAGATCTGCCCCTTTAGCTGTTTGGTTAAGTTAGGACACCCTCAGTGTCGAGCAGCCTGATTGCTGGGTCTGGGCTCAGACCCCTCAGTTACATTGAGACTATCTTCGTGGAGGCCAAGCCAAGCAGTGACTGTGGCCTGCCGGCTACAGGCGGATCCCCGTCAAGGTACAGACGGTGTGGAGCTGTGGTGATATTATCCACGCTGGAAGTCACCCCACGCGTAGGAGGACATCACGTCGGATCAGACGGATCCATACCTGTTGTATAGCGGTACCCGCGGACTGGAACCCCGGGCAGGTATCTATAAATAGTGCACCAACACGTCCAGGGATAGCGCTATCTCCATCACACGTGGGTGGGTTTGGACATAAGGTACTCTGGGGAACTATATATTTATTCCCCATTTATTGCTATCCAAAAAAGGGAGGAGCGTAGGGATTAACTTTCTGTTTTTCACATTTGTATGGCCAATCCCTTCGCCAGCTGCATGCTCCTTACATGGAGAAATGCGGTGATTATGTATTTGCTATATAAATAAAGACATACATACATACAACAAGAGGAAAACTTTAACCTATCAGCCCAGGAACAGGACACAGAGGAAAACACTAAAATCAACCCAAATTGTTAAAGGAGATGCAGGGTGTTTTCCAAGTGACCCTGGACAAAGCTGTTGCAGAATTCAGGTCAGATATTTCTACCCTGACAGAACAGACAACGCAGCTGGAGAATAAACTAGAAGAATCTCTGCAGAGCCAGGGTTCAATGGAAGACAAGTTATTCAGACTTAACGATGAAATTAGGAGTTTGAAGGATAATGTTGACGATTTGGAAAATCGGGAAAGAAGACAGAACCTCAGAGTAAGGAATATTCTGGAAGAAATTGATCCGGATGACTTGCAACCCTATTTAATAAAGCTATTTACCCATATAGCTTCGTCTCTCCGAACAAGCGATCTACATATGGACAGAGCACACCATGCCTTGGGTCCAAGATTCGCGGACCCTCGGTAATCTAGGCACGTAATAGTAAAATGACACTATTACACTACTAAAGAGAACATTTTACGGGGCTGCAGGAATCAAGAATATTTGGACTTTGAGAACTCAAAGATTCAGATCTTCCAAGATCTTCACTTGATACAGTGCACTTCATGCAATGCATAGAAGTATAGAGACATATAGTCGGTACTACCTGAAGAGACAGGGGAAAAAATTAATGGGTTCACAAGGGTGACGAAATTAAATGGAAGTGGGCTGAACATATCGCGTGAAGGGACCATCGTTGGACAAAAATGGTACTCGACCAGATTCCAAGAGATATTAAAAAACAAGGACAACAACCAAAAATAAGATGGGAGGATGAAATCATAAAATGTGTTGGAGCAACATGGAGATGAGAGGCTTGCAACCACAGTATCTGGAAGATCATTTGGGAGGCCTTCATCAAGCGGTGGATTGACAAGGGCTGAAGTAGATGATGATATAGACAAATAACGGATGTGCTCGCCTCAAACCAGGACCGGGCCGCAAGGCCGAGGTGGGAATAATGAAACAATGACCTGGAGCTGCGAAGCCGGTCCGGATAGCGGGTTCCGTAGTCATGGGTAGCCAGGTCCGGGTTGGAGAGAGCAGCGTAGTCGATATCCAGGCTGAGATCAAGGCAGGCAGCACAGGAGCGATGATCAGGGCCACCAGCTGGAGTCGGTACTAGGGAAGACCTCAGCAAACAGAGAAGGCAGGGTAGGCCTCAGGAAAAGAGAAAGCATCAGCATAGGGGCTTCAGCACAAGGAAGGCCTCAACAACTGAGAAGGCTTCAGCACAGGGGCTTCAGCACAGGGAAGGGTTCAGGAACCGAGAATGCTTCAGCGCAGGACTTCAGCACAGAATAGCCATAGGACAGGCCAAGCAGAGGTGCTTGTGACAAGCACAGGTTACAATGAATTATGCTCAGCCCCTTCCTGGTGGAAGAGGCTAACCCTAAATGGCAAGGAGAGCCAATAGGTGCCAGGCTGCACAGCAGGAAACAACAAGGCAAGCTGCAACTCAAGTCCAGGAACAGTTGCAGCCAATCACTCAGTCCAAGGAGAAATTTGCCAGGAACCTCTACAACCATGTAAGGGCGAGTTCCAGCCACACTGTGACAGGGTGAAGTCAACCCCTATCAGTTATGCCTGGGAGACATATGTCTGAGTGCTTCACCCAGCACTCATAAGGGTTAACTCAGGTGGAAGCTAGTAATCAGGATGTAAGCTGACACCTGAGAAGCAGCAAGGTATAAGATGATGTTGTTACTGGCAGTAGCTGCCTGCCTTAGACCGGAGCACACTGCTATGTGAGCTGTTAGCCAGAGGGATTTCACCAAAGTCACTACTTCAACCAAAGTAAGGATTGTTCATTTATTTTCCTGACTGCTTAAAGGACACTTATGGTTTGGTTATGGTTTAGCCAGCCAGCCTGCTAGATAGGCCTGGTGTGTTAGTCAGTTTCTCCCAACGTGGAGCAGGATTTGTTTTGTTTAAAGGGACAGTGTACCCGCATGTTATGTTGCTGTGGAGAAATAAAGTCACTGAACGTTTTCATTTATCCTGAAACTACACGTGTGGACTGTTCCCTGACCTCGGTTACAGGCCGTCCTGCCACAGGTGGTGTCAGAAGTGGGATGTCGGACGGCCCCTGTATCTGAAGGGCCACGCAAAAAAAAAATGGAGACAATTTTTTCTCAGTTCCTTGAGCAACAGCTCCAGCTAGCAGAGAAGCAAGCTGAGCGACAAGCACAGCAAGATGAGCAACAGGCCCGGCGAGAGGAAAAGCTACTCCAACTGCTGGCCAAAGGCCCAGCCCCAGGCAGACCAGCGATTCCAAATAACCCACCGGTGATGCTGCCTAAAATGAAGCCAACCGACGACCCAGAGGCATTTCTCCTCACTTTTGAAAGGGTAGCTACGGCCCATGGCTGGACAGTTGATCGCTGGGTAATGACTCTGGCTCCACTCCTCATAGGAGAAGCCCAGGCAGCCTACCAGGCTCTTCCAGCAGACGAGGCCATGGACTATCAGCAACTAAAGGCTGCTATTCTGGATCGCCTAGGCCTCACTCCAGAGACCTACCGACAGCGGTTCCAGACAGTCAAATATACAAACAGAGACAGACCCCGGGTCGTAGCCCACCGCTTAGTAGACTTATGTACCAGGTGGATACAACTGGAGCATACCAAGGCAGAGATCCTTGAACAGTCTGTGCTCGAGCAGTTCATACAGATACTGCCCCCCTCCTCCCGCTCCTGGGTAAAAAGACACGCTGCATTTTCCCTGGATTCAGCGGTCCGCTTGGTGGAAAACTTCCTAAGCGACGACACCCAACAGGATAGCTGGGAACGGTCCTTGCAAACTCCAGTTGCTTCCGGTGATGCTAGAGGCAGGAGAGAAGACAATCGAGGGGTCTACAACCCGCCAGCTCGGGAGATCCAGTCAACCCGATCGGAAGACCCTTTCCCATCTCGGAGGGTTCCTGGTACAAACTCCCGCAGAGACGCCCATCTCGGGTCCGAGGCCATTGGATCACTCAAGGGAGGCCGCCACCCACAGTATTCCCCGAGAACCTGGACTCCTGTCACCCATCCGGTGGAGAGGATAACCCCACCAACCAGAAGGGAGGATCCCATCCAACAGCGGAGAGGTCCAAACACCGAGCCCCGTCGAGAGCTTCCGCTGACGACCGAGTTTGCGGACTCAGGAGATGATGAGATGGACTATTCATATGGCAGAAACACTGCCACAGCTTGTCTCCGAGGGGACCACAATCCGTGGTTGGTCCCAGCATCTCTGGAGGGGAAAATAGTAAAAGCCATGCTGGACTCGGGATCGGGAAAAACCCTGATCCTAGAGGGCTTAATTCCAAGCAACAGACTATCCTATGACTCTCCTTGGAATATCGAATGTATCCATGGGGATACAAAGAGATACCCGACGGCGAACATTCTACTGCGTATCAAGGATCAAGAGGCTAGCCTACTAGTGGGAGTTGCTCCCTGGCTACCTGCTCCTGTTCTACTTGGCTGAGACTGGCCCTATTTCAAAACATTGTTGGCCCCTACTCCTAAGGAGCCTACTTCTCTGATACCGGAGAAGCCCGGAGACTTGTTTCCTTTTTCCCCAGAGATTTTCCCCCGTAGACACCACGTCCCAAAGACACGTAAACAGAGACGTGCGGAAAAAGAGGACTGGTTAAGAAAGGCTGGGACTCTTGGTAACATTAGTCAGCCCAAAGGACTGCAGGTCATGGCCGGGGATGACCAGGGTGGGGAACAGATAGATACGGGAATTTTGCCAGACCTGGATCTTCCTGACTTCTGTCAGAGGCAGAGGGAAGACCCAGCTCTGGCTAGACAATATGAGAAGGTGGTACAGGTCAACAACAAGATAATGGATGAACAAGGTGTAAGAGTGTTTCCACATTTTGAACTGTTGAATGACATCCTATATCGTGTGAATAAGGTTACACAAACAGGGGAGGTCATTCGACAGATGCTAGTCCCTAAAGGGTTGATTAAAACAGTGTTCACCCTAGCCCATACTCTCCCATGGGGTGGTCATTTGGGCAGAGATAAGACCACGGACCGCATCTCGTCCCGGTTTTACTGGCCAGGCATACATGGTGACATCATGAAACTATGTGAGACATGTCCTGAATGCCAGTTAACTAGCCAAAAAGTACAGAAGCCGGCTCCCTTGGTCCCTCTGCCCTTGGTAGCCATCCCATTCGAGAGAATTGGGGTAGATCTGGTCGGACCTTTAGAACCCTCTGCGAAGGGACATAAATTTATACTCGTTGTTGTAGATTATGCCACCAGATATCCTGAGGCCTTCCCTCTGAGATCAGCCACTGCTAAACAGGTTGCTCACAGGCTGTTAGAACTGTTCTCTAGGGTAGGACTTCCCCAAGTAATGTTAACTGACCAGGGAACAAATTTCATGGCAAAGTTAATGCAGGATGTCCTTAAGTTATTTGAGGTAAAATGCGTCCGGACCTCAGTCTACCATCCTCAGACTGGTGGATTGGTAGAGAGGATTAACCGGACTTTAAAAACCATGCTTAGGAAGTTTGTGGACACTGAAAAGCGAGCTAGGGATGAACATCTCCCTTTTCTGTTGTTTGCGGTACGAGAAGTTCCCCAATCATCCACAGGCTTCTCCCCGTTTGAGCTCCTATATGGACGCCAACCTCGGGGTATTCTCGACCTACTGAAGAAATCCTGGGAGGAGGAGCCCTCCCCCTCCAAGAATACCCTTCATTATGTCATAGACCTTAGAAACCGCCTAGACATGATAGTCGGTTTGCTAAGGAAAACCTCAAATCTGCTCAAGAACGTCAAGAGAGGCAGTACAACCAAAATGCTCGCTTGAGGGTCTTCCAACCTGGGGACCAAGTGATGCTACTACTACCGACATCAGAGAGTAAACTCCTTGCGAAGTGGCAGGGTCCTTTCCAAGTTCTCCGCCGCACCGGGGAGGTGAACTTTGAGATCTCTCAACCAGGGTCCAGGAAGGGTAAACAAATCTACCACGTGAACCCTGGAAAACGATGAGATCGCTGTTCATCCACCCTCGGGAAGGAGAGACGGATTTGGGTCCACAGCTTCCAAAGGGTAGTACGTACAATGACCATCAGGTTCCCATGGGAGGGCAGTTAACAACGGAACAAAGGTCAGACCTACTAGAATTATGTGACCAGTTCCCAGATGTTTTTTCGGAGCTGCCAGGGCAGACTGATTTAGTGTCCCATAGGATTGAGACAGAACCTGGCGTAAAAGTACGGTCCCGTCCCTATAGATTGCCAGAGGGCCGAAAAGACCTGGTAGAGTGGGAGATAATAGACATGTTGGAATTGGGCGTGATCGAGGAGTCCCACAGCGAATGGTGTAGCCCTATAGTGTTGGTCCCTAAACCAGATGGGAAGGTGAGGTTTTGCGTGGATCTACGAAAGGTAAATGCTGTATCCAGATTCGATGCATACCCAATGCCTAGGGTGGATGAATTGCTTGACTCTCTTGGTAAATCAGAGTATATCTCCACCCTAGATCTCATGAAAGGATATTGGCAGATACCTCTAGCGGAAGAATCCAAATGCAAAACTGCCTTCGCCACCCCTCTTGGTTTATACCAATTCGTTACTATGCCATTTGGGTTGCATGGGGCTCCAGCCACGTTCCAAAGGTTAATGGACAAGGTAATACGACCCCATAGGAAATATGCCGCGGCCTACTTGGATGACATTGTCATCTATAGCAGACACTGGCAGTCTCATATAAAAAGGTTAAGGGCAGTCCTAACGTCCTTAAGAGAAGCAGGGCTCACTGAAAATCCAAAAAAATGTGCCCTGGGTAAATCCACTACAAAATACTTGGGCTATGCCGTTGGGGGAGGGATAGTAAGGCCACTAGCTAGCAAGGTGGCTGCCATAAAGGAAGTCCCCATCCCACAGACAAAGACACAGGTCCGCTCCCTTTCGGGGTTAGCAGGGTATTACAGGCGGTTTATCCCCAATTTTTCAGAAATATCTGCACCCCTAACAGATCTGACAAAAAAGAGTGCCCCGACCCAAGTTAAATGGTCTTGGGAGTGCCAAGATGCCTTTGACATGCTAAAAAAGTGCCTGTCAGAGGGCCCCGCTCTTCGGAGCCCAGATTTTAAAGAGCCCTTCATCATCCAGACGGATGCCTCAGAGGTAGGACTGGGAGCAGTGCTGTCCCAGCAATTTGATTGTGTTGAACACCCCATACTGTTCATCAGCCGGAAACTGTTCCCAAGAGAAGTGAAGTATTCCGTCATTGAGAAGGAGTGCCTCGCTGTAAAATGGGCAATTGAGGCCTTGAGACATTATGTCGCCGGAGTACACTTCACCCTGGTCACTGACCATGCGCCCTTGAAGTGGTTAAACACCATGAAGGACACGAACTCAAGGTTGACCAGGTGGTATATGGCCCTCCAACCCTTCTCTTTTGATATTCAGCATAGACCTGGAAAGGACTATGGAAATGCTGATTTTTTGTCAAGAGAAGGAGTGGAGGGTCGGGCTTCAGCCGTGTGGGACACTAGCCACACACAAACAGGGGAGGTATGTGACAGGGTGAAGTCAACCCCTATCAGTTATGCCTGGGAGACATATGTCTGAGTGCTTCACCCAGCACTCATAAGGGTTAACTCAGGTGGAAGCTAGGTAATCAGGATGTAAGCTGGCACCTGCGAAGCAGCAAGGTATAAGATGATGTTGTTACTGGCAGTAGCTGCCTGCCTTAGACCGGAGCACACTGCTATGTGAGCTGTTAGCCAGAGGGATTTCACCAAAGTCACTACTTCAACCAAAGTAAGGATTGTTCATTTATTTTCCTGACTGCTTAAAGGACACTTATGGTTTGGTTATGGTTTAGCCAGCCAGCCTGCTAGATAGGCCTGGTGTGTTAGTCAGTTTCTCCCAACGTGGAGCAGGATTTGTTTTGTTTAAAGGGACAGTGTACCCGCATGTTATGTTGCTGTGGAGAAATAAAGCCACTGAACGTTTTCATTTATCCTGAAACTACACGTGTGGACTGTTCCCTGACCTCGGCTACAGGCCGTCCTGCCACACACACCCAGACTGGAACCCTTACAAGACATATATAGATATAAAAAAAGTACTGATTAGAATAACGCCTTACCAGGTATCACCCTCCCCCCCCATCTTCTATATAAGTTTCAACTGTGCATGGGAAATAGATATCAGAATTTTCCAGCCTCATCATCGACATAATGCGACATGAGGAAGATAATATGGTTTAATGTAAAGTATAATGTATGTTAGCACAAGGTGACATATAATGGTTTAATTTGGTTATCTATATTATGCTACTCTATTTAAGCGTAAGTTACTTGGTAACTTGGGTATTTATGTTATTTACTCTTATTCTATTTGTGGAAAGTTAAACTGAACTACAGTAAATACAAGTTTGATCTCTAGAGTAAATGAGATTAAAGCAGGAGCTAAGTCATGTTTGATAAACTGTAAAGGTATTAAAATATCTCAAATTGCAAATAATCAAGCTACAGTACAATCATGGGCGTCCGCAGGAGGGGGCAAGGGGGGGCGCTTGCCCCCCCTGGATCCAGGGCCGCCAACAGCGGGGGACAGAGGGCACTGGCGTGACAGGATTTAGCGCGCTCACAATGTGCAAGGAAGCGCGCGCGTCTCTACAAAAAAAAACCTCCCTTGTCTCCTGATTGGCTGGCGCGTGTTGGCACGCTGCCAGGATTTTTTTTTTTTTTTTTTGGCCCTCGCTAGCTCTATCTGAGCTTACATAGCGAGGCCCGCCCTTTCCTGCATGGAGCAAGTCAGGTGACTACTGCTCCATGCCACTCTCGCTTCCCCCTTGTCCTCCTGCTCTGATTCCCCCCCTGCTCCGATCCCCCCCGTTCCAAAATCTTCCCCCTGCTCTGGTCCCCCCATTCTGATTCCCCCCCCCTGCTCCGGTCCCCCTTCCCGTTCCGATTCCCCCCTGCTCAGGTCCCCCCCCCCCGTTCCGATTCCCCCCTGCTCCGGTCCCCCCCCCCGCTCCGATTCCCCCTTGTTGCGTGTGTCTGAGTGTGTGTGTCTGAGTGTGTGTGTCTGAGTGTGTGTGTCTGAGTGTGTGTGTCTGAGTGTGTGTGTGTCTGTGTGTGTGTGTGTGTCTGAGTGTGTGTGTCTGAGTGTGTGTGTCTGAGTGTGTGTGTCTGTGTGTGTGTGAGAGTGAGTGAGTGTGAGAGTGAGTGAGTGAGTGTGAGAGTGAGTGTGTGTGAGAGTGAGTGAGTGTGTGAGATCAGGGGGGGAGGGAATGAATGTGAGGAGGGCGGATTCAGGGAGTGGGTTTGAGTCAGAGGGGGATAATTGATGGAGGGGGGAGAGTGAGGAGACAGGGGGTGTAATAGAGGAAGTGAGGAAGAGAGGGGTGAGGGGGAGAGTGAATGAAGAAGAGAGGGGGTAAGAAAGAGATGGCTCTACACCTTGGGACTATCTGCATTAGAGTGGCACCAGACAAGGTATGTGTGTGTGTGTGTGTGTGTGTGTGTGTGTGTGTGTGTGTGTGTGTGTGTGTGTGTGTGTGTGTGTGTGTGTGTGTGTGTGTGTGTGTGTGTGTGTGTGTGTGTGTGTGTGTGTAAGTGAGGGTTTCTGAAGGGGAGGAAGTCTGAGGGGGAGAGAGTCTGAGGGGGAGAAAGTCTGAGAGAGTCTGAGGGGGAGAGAGTCTGAGGGGGAGAGAGTCTGAGAGAGTCTGAGGGGGAGAGAGTGTCTGAGGGGGGGAAGTCTGAGAGTCTGAGAGGGAGAGTCTGAGAGGGAGAGTCTGAGAGGGAGAGTCAGAGAGTCTAAGAGGGAGAGTCTGAGAGAGTCTGGTCTGAGAGGGAGAGTCTGAGAGGGAGAGTCTGAGGGGGAGAGAGTGTCTGAGGGGGAGAGAGTGTCTGAGGGGGAGAGAGTGTCGGAGGGGGAGAGAGTGTCTGGGGGGAGAGAATGTCTGAGTGGGGGCGGGGGGTGGGGGGGGAAGGGGGAGAGTGTCTGAGCGGGGGGGGGGGGGGAAGTCTGAGAGAGTCTGAGAGGGAGAGTCTGAGAGGGAGGGTGTGTGTGTGTTAGTGTCTGTCTGTCTGTGAATGAATACAGACACCAACCCACAGTCAGTCAGTCACCCACTCAAGTGTCAGTCAGTCACCCAAGTGTCAGTCAGTCACCCAAGTGTCAGTCAGTCACCCAAGTGTCAGTCACACACGAGTCAGTCAGTCACCCACACACCCCCACATCCACTCTCTCTGTCTAGTTAAAATTATGCCCCCCCCCTGAAAACATTTCTGCGGACGCCCATGAGTACAATAAAAATGTCTCAGATATGAGATTTAGAACATGGAAATGAAGGAATAAAAATGTGAAAAGTTAAATGTTTTTCATATTGACAATATCCACAGTTATAATTAAGAATTAAAAGATGTGAAGATTTCAATTGTACTATGTAATTTCAAGAAAAAATACTTTAAAAAAAAATGGTTCACTAAGTCATCTTTCGGATGCCACAGCATTATCTAAAAAGTAGTAGCAATTTGTAATTAATGTTAATTAATACAAAAGTAGTGGTACTCTGTATGTACAATGGAAGGATATCACTCTTTGGGCACTGGTGAAGATATTGGACCATATTTACAGTACTAAGAAGTGCTACGCTATAAGACACCTTAAGTGCCAGAAGACATGCTACAGCGTAACTGGACCGCACAGGGACATATTTATTAAACCACAGTAGAAGATGCCATACGAAGTAGCACTGCATAGTAAATATGGCCTTTTATCACCTAAATTATACATCCTTATTATCCAACCTTCCTTCTTTTTTGTTCTGCACTCTTTCCTCCCAACATTTGCACAACTTTTTAAATTAAAAAAAAAACAATACTTGTTCAAACTAAAGCAACAACAATAAAATCTTTATTTTTAGCCCTTTTGCTCCCACGAATGGCCCCTCCAAGAATCAGTATACCTGATGTTGTTTTAGATATATGACCTCTCTCTGGACTCACACAGACACAACACAGAGAAACCAACAGCTTCTCTCACACACGGCAGCTTTGTGGCGCTTCCCAGTGTGACTCTTGTTCCCCTGCAGCAGAAGACTAAATCTGCACATCATCGGAAAAATATAATAGCAAAAACAGGCTGCCACACAGACACGCTAATCCCTTGGCAATTGTGTGCTCTTTCTCATGGTTTTAATGCATCAATAAGGCTCTGCAACCTTAGCAAAAACGCTAATCTTTCGGAAGAAAAATGTGACAATTATTTAATGCCACTGCCGGGTGCTGTGTGCAAGAGTTCTGCTTAGTAATGTTTCATGGAAGTATTAAATAGGATTTTCCAAGTGTGGGTTAACCCCTTCACTCCTTAGAGTTCTTTTTAAGCATTTAGACAGTGGTCGCAGCGTGATGACACTAGGGGATGTAAGGAGTACTGCTACTTTTTTTTATCTATCAACCCAGAGTACCACTAATTGTATTGTATTGTATGTCTTTATTTATTATTTAATCAGTGACCCAGAGTACCACAACTACTTTGTATGTACACACCCAGAGTACCATTGATTATTTAATGACAAACCCAGAGTACAACTAATTTTCTGTTTATTCACTTGCAGTTTTAGTTTCTTTTTCAACAAAAAGGGGATGCTGTTTGGTGGTAAAGAATCTCCTTTCTGTTTTTATTTATGTATGTATGTATGTATGTATGTATGTATATATATGTATATGTATATATATATATATATATATATATATATATATATATATACACACATACAGCTCAACCTCGTTATAGCGTCATGCGCTATAACGCGGTTTAAGCATGGACCCCGAATTAAAAAAAAAAAAAATTACATTTTTTTTGCACACTGCACACACTCTCACTGCACACACTCTCACTGCACACACTCTCACTGCACACACTCTCACTGCACAGTGCACACACTACCAGCACTCACTGCACACACTCTCACTGCACACACTACCAGCACTCACTGCACACTGCTCACAGCACACAGCACACAGCACACTCTCACAACACACAGCACACTCTCACAGCACACAGCACACAGCTCACAGCACACAGCACTCTGCACTCACAGAACACTACACTACACTACACTGCACAGCACACCACACTCACACCCCCCCTCCCACTATCCCCTCCCTACCTTTGGTGTCGGCTGCTGAGATCAGAGCGGAGCTGGCTTCGGGAGGAGGAGGGGGGGGTCAGTAGGGGGGGGGTGTCTGTAGGGGGGGTGGTGTGGATGCCGGTAGGGGGGGTGAGTGAGGAGCAGGCTGGGACTCGGAGGGCCGCGTGGGCTAGGATCAAACTGATTATGCCGTGGAGGGCGGGCGCGGAGGACCGGTAGGTGTGGGGGCCTCGGGGGGGAGGAAGTGGATACCGGTGGAGGGGATGGATGCCGGTGGTGGGGGGAGGAGGTAAGGAGCAGGCTGCAGCTGGACTCGGAGGGCCACTGCTGGGGGACGTGTAGGGCTTCCGGCCACCTCTTCCCTCCCTCCTTCCTTCCTCCCTCCCGATCGTGCGCGCGGCGGCCATTTAAAAAAAAAATTGGCGCGACCCCGGTTCTAGCGCTGTCGGATCGGGTGGCCCCCGAGGACCGCGCTATAACGGGGTTGAGCTGTATATATATTGTGATGCTCACACTACGTTGTAGCATCTTTTCGTCCCAGATTAAGGCAGGAAATGTAGTATTTCTCTAGATGGGGTTTATTTACAGGAATAAAAAATATACTAACAGGCCCACCATCCCTTTAAGTCTAAATGAAATCATATCATAAAATAAACTCCTACTCCTCTTAGGAGACTAACTACACATAAAGTTTCAACCCTTAGTACCCGACAGCTAAGCTTGTTTGTACCCCAAACAGGTACTATTATGGCTGAACATATAAAGTCTCTGTACATAGCAATAAAGGGTTTTGCTTATCTGTTGGTCCAGGGTTTGGAGCAAACATCCCTGCTTCAGCATGATCTTGCGTCCTTCCTAGTGGAGCTCGGCCCCATGAGAGCTCAGAGAATCTCTCCTCTGTTAGTCTAATGTTAAGGATAAGACAGCTCCGCTTCAGCACAGTCTCTCGTCCTTCCTTCTTCTTCCTAGGATTAATAACCCAGGCAGTCCCAGCAAGCTCTTTGACCACCGTCCAGCAGGCCTAGAGGGCTGTGCCAGCTTCCACAGCTGGGGAGAACTCTTCCCTGTACCCTTCTTTCTGGGACAGCAGTCAGTCTTTCAATGGCAGCTCTCTGTGTCTGCCTTAAAACACTTCCTTGTTCAGCCTGCTCAATTAGGCAGCAGCTGCTGCTGGATCTCCTAGGGAGATTAACTCTGTGTGTTGGAAAAGTCCCATAGCTGCCCTATTCCAGCACCTAGAGGACAGTGATGGTATCACAATATATACACACACTATATATATATATATATATATATATATACATACACACAATATATATATATATTGTGACAAACGGCTCCGCCGTCTGTTTTGGACTGTTAGAACACAGTCTTTTAGGGTAGGTTAAATCACGAGGCGTAACGTTCTGTTCCTTTAAACAGGCTATTGCCTGGTTTATTCAGTCCCAGGCACTGAGACTGCCACACGGAATTCAAAATAATACATAAGCAAACAAAAACCCTGCTCGTCTGAGCAATAACTTAACTAAGGTTTCCCTGACTGGGGTTGGACTGGCTTATCCAGTTCCAACAACAAAAATAAAGAACTTTGCAGTTTTAGACAAAAGGAACAGAATTATTTAACCTGTTTGGTGAGAGGCGTTTCCCCTCTCTGCTTCCAGCAGCCTTCCTGCCTCCAGACTCTTGGGAAGAGGGGAGAGGAACCAGGAAATCCAGTCTTAAATACCTGATCTCTAACTAGCAGGACAGGTGACAGAAATCAGGCAGCAGACAAACTCTGGTCTGGATCCCTCACCCATCAGTTCCAGCACTTGCCAAACTGTGGGATGGAGTGCATGCATTCTGAGGCTGCACTTTCCAGCCTAAACAGGATAGAAACTGTTCAGTATCCTGAGAGCCCTATATATGGAATTTATCACCATACCCTGGTTTCTGTCACATATCCTCCCCCCCAGCTCAGACCTCGAGGGATGAGCGACCATGGATATTAGGGGGTGCATCCTTGACAACCCGTCAGCATTGCCATGTTTGTGCCCTGACCTGTGTTCCACAGAAAATTTAAAGGGTTGTAGGCTTAGGAACCACCTGCTCACTCTAGCATTCTTCTCTCTGTTTTGACACATCCAGGTGAGGGGTGCATGATCTGTGACCAACCGGAATTTTCTCCCCAACAGATAGTATTTGAGCGTCTCTACAGCCCACTTTATTGCGAGACATTCTTTCTCGACTATGGAGTAATTTTCCTCCTGGGGATTTAGTTTCCTACTTAAATAAAGGATGGGGTGCTCCTCACCTTGAGACTCCTGGGAGAGTACAGCCCCCAGCCCTACCTCAGATGCGTCGGTTTGGACTAAAAACTCTTTAGAGAAGTCAGGTGTGACCAACACTGGTTGGGCACAGAGAGCTTCTTTCAGGCTTCTAAAGGCCTGTTCGGTTTCGGGGGACCACTTTACCATTAGGGGCCCTCTTGCTTTTGTGAGGTCGGTTAGTGGGGTTGCCTTAGTTGCAAAATTGGGAATAAACCTTCTATAGTAACCAATTAATCCCAAAAAGGTCCTTACTTGTTTTTTTGTAACTGGCCTTGTCCAATTTTGTATTGCCTCTACTTTGAGTGTTTGGGGTTTGAGTAAACCTCTGCAAATAGAATACCCCAGATACTTGGCCTCCTCCAGACTAATAGTGCATTTAGCGGGGTTAGCAGTTAGTCCAGCAGACGAAC
This sequence comes from Ascaphus truei, assembly GCF_040206685.1. Lineage (NCBI taxonomy): Eukaryota > Metazoa > Chordata > Amphibia > Anura > Ascaphidae > Ascaphus > Ascaphus truei. The sequence continues at coordinate 69,096,183 of NC_134488.1, read as the reverse complement.
TGCGTCAAGCACAGCTTGGACCTTTGGAAGGTGGGATTTGCCATTCTTCACTATGGATTACCACATCATCCAGGTAGGCGGCAGCTTACCGAGCATGTGGTTTTAAAATTTTATCCAGTAAGCCCCTTGGTTGTCGGCCATACAATAGTTCAAACGGGGAGAAGCCTGTGGAGGATTGGGGAACCTCCCTAATGGCAAATAACAGGTATGGTAACAAACAATCCCAGTTTTTCCCATCCTTATCGACCGCCCGGCGTAACATGCTCTTTAAGGTTTTATTGAACCGTTCCACTAAACCATCTGTTTGTGGATGATAGACTGAGGTTCTGAGATGCTTGAGTTTTAGGAGTTTACATAACTCTTTTGTTACTTGGGACATAAATGGTGTTCCCTGGTCAGTTAAGATCTCTTTAGGAATTCCGACCCTGGTAAACAGAACTATTAACTCTTTTGCTATGTTTTTAGCAGAGGTGCTACGTAGAGGAACTGCCTTCGGATATCGGGTGGCATAATCTAAAATTACCAATATATGCTGATGTCCCCTAGCAGACTTTATTAGGGGTCCTACTAGATCCATAGCAATCCGGTCAAATGGTACATCTATTATGGGAAGGGGTACTAATGGGCTACGATACGCTTTGAACGGGGCAGTGATCTGACATTCTGGGCATGAGGAGCAATAATTTGTAATTTCTGCCAGAACCCCAGGCCAATAGAAGCTTCGGAGAACCTTTTCTTTTGTCTTTTCCACCCCTAGGTGTCCCCTCAATGGGTAACTATGTGCGAGGTGTAATACTACATTACGGAATGTCCGTGGTACCAACAATTGTTTAGTTATAATTGATTTCCTTTTATCAAGCTTATATACTAGGTCATTCTCTACCTTGAAGTAGGGGTAGGCAAGTGACCTATCTGGTTGGCCCGGAGTACTATTCTGGTCCCGTATACTCCCCCTTGCTTCCGCTAATGTGGGGTCTTCCCACTGGGCCTTCTTAAAACCCTCAGGACTGACCTCTAGGTTAGCGAAGGTCTTATCCTGTTCTGGGGTGGTAAGCGCCTGTTCAACATCTTGATTTGGGGTATTCCCTACCAAGGTGGCCATGGGAAAGGGGATTTTACAGCACTCTTCCTCTTTCCCCTTTTTATTTGGGCCCTCGTCAACCTCCATTTCTGAAAAAGGAAAAGGATTTGTTTCTTCTATTACTTCTTTGTGGCCCGCTATTGAACTCTGGGCGCTATTCTGAGAGGAGGACCACATTTTTAGAAAATGGGGAAAGTTGGTCCCTATTAACACATCATGTGCCAATTTGGGTACTATACCCATTTTGAAATCTAAAGACCCAAACTCTGTTTCAATAAGAACACCAACAGTGGAATATTCGTGATTATCCCCATGTATACAACAAATTGCCACTCTTTGTGAACTGTTTACCTGTTTTTTCCCAATGGGCAACAGGTATTCGGACACTAGTGTAACCATACTCCCAGAGTCAAGCAGTGCCCGAACCCTTTTACCATTTTCCTTTACAAATGCCCACAGATGGTTATTCAAGGGGTCCTCTGGGCTAGGGCCCTACATTGAGACCACAACGAATACGGTTCAACGCTGTTGCATTGCATTGGTTCAGTATTTAGTGGGCAGACTTTCGCGGTGTGGCCCCTCTCATAACAATTTACACATTTAGGTACATAGTCTGTGTCCCACTTAGAGCCCTTTTTCGGCTCCCCACGTTGGCTGCTGCCCTTAATATGCGAGTCACTGTTGCTGGTGCTGTGTGAAGGCGGTCGTCGCTCTTCAGCCCCCCTTAACCCTGGTACCCTTTTACCGTCTCTGGAAGAGTCCTGGAACCTTTGTTTAGTGGGGATGCTCCATCACTGTGGGTTGCAAGTGCTCTTCTGCTGCATTGTACCTTTCTACGAGGGCCACCAGCTCATCTGCATTGTGGGGGTCACTCTGACTGACCCAACGGCATAGGGCAGAGGGAAGTTTCCTCAAGAACTGGTCCATGACCAACCGTTCCACGATGTGGCTTGCTGAGTTGATCTCGGGTTGTAGCCACTTCCGAGCGAGGTGGATGAGGTCATACATCTGGGATCGGGTGGCTTTATCCAACGTGAAGGACCATGCGTGGAACCTTTGGGTGCGAACGGCCGTGGTTACGCCGAGGCGGGCGAGGATCTCGAACTTCAATTTTGCATAGACGTTAGCTTCGGCTTGCTCTAGAGTAAGTAAGTTACTTCGGCTGAGTAAGCCTTCTGGGGTTCGCCGCTTAAGAAGGGTGCGATTAGACTGTCCCACTCAGCTTCTGGCCAACCCTCTCTCTGTGCCGTGCGTTCAAACGTGAGAAGATAGGTTTCAACATCATCCGAGGGCCCCATCTTCTGAAGGTAGTGGCTTGCCCTGGTCATTTTCAGGACTGGGGCTGCCTCTGCCAGTGGAGTCTTAATGATAGTCCCTCTCAGGATCTCGAGTTCCTGCTGTAAGCCCTGGGCAAACCATTGTTGCTCCTCTCTCAGCAAGTGGTTTGTCTCTTGCTGGTTTGCATTCTCGATTTGCAGAGCTGCATTCGCCTCTTGCAGGGCTGCATTCGTCTGTTGCTGGTTTGCATTAGTCTCTTGCTGGGCTATCAACAGCTGTTGCTGGGTTGCATTCGCCTGTTGCTGGGTTTCATTCGCGTCTTTCTGGGCAGCGACATTGCGTACCAGCGCACTCACCACGTCTTCCATCTTGTTTGGAAAGAAAAAAAAACTTTTTTTTTTTTTTTTTAAAGTTCTTTAACCTACAGACCTTTTAGTGTCCTGCCGCATTTTCCACCGTATGTGACAAACGGCTTACTCCGGGGCTCCGCCGTCTGTCCGGGACTGTTAGAACACAGTCTTTTAGGGTAGGTTAAATTACGAGGCGTAACGTGCTGTTCCTTTAAACAGGCTATTGCCTGGTTTATTCAGTCCCAGGCATTGAGACTGCCACACGGAATTCAAAATAATACATAAGCAAACAAAAACCCTGCTCGTCTGAGCAATAACTTAACTAAGGTTTCCCTGACTGGGGTTGGACTGGCTTATCCAGTTCCAACAACAAAAATAAGGAACTTTGCAGTTTTAGACAAAAGGAACAGAATGATTTAACCTGTTTGGTGAGAATCGTTTCCCCTCTCTGCTTCCAGCAGCCTTCCTGCCTCCAGGCTCTTGGGGAGAGGGGAGAGGAACCAGGAAATCCAGTCTTAAATACCTGATCTCTAACTAGCAGGACAGGTGACAGAAATCAGGCAGCAGACAAACTGTGGTCTGGATCCCTCACCCCTCAGTTCCAGCACTTGCCAAACTGTGGGATGGAGTGTATGCATTCTGAGGCTGCACTTTCCAGCATAAACAGGATAGAAACTGTTCAGTATCCTGGGAGCCCTATATATGGAATTTATCACCATACCCTGGTTTCTGTCACAATATATATATGAGAGATAGTTCTCCGGGGAAGTACACATGGCTTTGTACTTCTATCAAGGTTCCGATCTACCCGTCATCTTTACAGTACACTGCCTTAGAATTCCCTACTTATTTCAAAAGTAGTGCCGCAGGACGAAGCTAAAACCTCTAAATCAGCGTTTTCCAAACTTTTTTTTCCGTGACCCGGTTATTTTTGAACTTCTCCTTTGTGACCCACTAACATTTTTATTGCCTATAGGTAAAATAAAACAGTTATGAATGTCCATACAGATTTCATATTGTAGACCAGGGCTGCACAACATACGGCCCGCGGGCCGCATGGCCTCTCTGTGTGGCCCGCGGTGAGGCCGGGCGCCAGTTAATTAATTAAATAAATTAAAAAAAAAAATTTAAAGTGTAAAAAAAATGGCGGCGATTCATCCACCTTCCCTCCTCCACCGCCCCCCCCCCCCCCGGGTTTTGCAGTGCGCGGGGGCAGAAGCAGCATGAGGAGGATGCAGGATGCCGGGGAGGTCAGAGCATGCCGGGGGCGGGGCTTAGTACCGGGGAGAGAGGATGTGCTGATCTAAAAGAGGTAGAGGTGTGTGTGAGTGAGTGAGTGAGTGAGTGAGTGAGAGAGAGAGAGAGAGAGAGAGAGCAGGGGGGGTACTGTGTGAGCAGGGGGGTACTGTGTGAGCAGGGGGGGTTACTGTGTCAGGAGGGGGTACTGTGTGAGCAAGGGGGGTACTGTGTGTGCAGGGGGTGTTACTGTGTGAGTAAGGGGGGTACTGTGTGAGCAGGAGGGGGTACTGTGTGGGCAGGGGTGGTTACTGTGTCAGGAGGGGGTACTGTGTGAGCAGGGGGGGTACTGTGTGAGCAGGGGGGGTTACAGTGTGAGCAGGGGGGTACTGTGGGAGATGGAGGTGTACTGTGTGAGATGGGGGGTACTGTATGAGCAGGGGGTTACTGTGTGAGGAGGGGGGGGTACTGTGTGAGCAGGGGGGTAATTCTGTGTGGTCTTTTGGTAATTAATTCTGTGTGGTCTTTCGGTTAACGTGAAAGATGCTGGCCTTTGAAGTGGTAGGGTGCATTGTGATTGTCCAGAACAGCGTCCAGAACTCACACAGCACCCCAGCACACAGAGTTCCCACAGAGCGCGCACAGCGCACAGAACTCACAGCCCGCAAATAGCGCCCAAAGCCGCCCACAGAGCAGTGGCAGAGGCAGCACAATCCCATAAAGAGGAGAGGTAGGAGATCTTCAGCTTATGCCCTATTCACTTATGCAGTATTCTTCTGTTCTATTGTGCTGTTCTGCTGGGTTTGTGTTTTTATTTTATTTTAAGCTTTTATTAATGTTTCGTCCCAATTTTGCCCAAATTCCCCCATCCCCCCAATTTTTTTTTTAAATTTTAAAACGGGAGCCACGTTAATACTGCGTTATTGCGGATTTGTGTTATAGCGAATCGCGCTATAACGGGGTTAAGCTGTATATATATATATATATATACTAGCTGAGAGACCCGGCGTTGCCCGGGATGTAATGTTCCCGTTCCTCTCTCTCCTCCCCCCTCTCTCTGTTTGTCCCCCATTCACATAAATCCAGTCCCCCCCTCCCTCCCTCCTTTACAGCTTCATGTAGCGTGTGTGCGTCAGTCACTGTGTGTTTGCTCGCGCGTCAGTGAGTCTGAGGCAGAAACACAAACACACACAGACTGACTGACGCACACACAGTCAGTGTGTGCCTCAGTCAGTGTGTGCGTGCGTCAGTCAGGCTTTGTGTGCGCGTCAGTCAGTGTGTGCGTGCGTGCGGCAGTCAGAAAGTGTGTGCGCGCGGGGCGTCAAAGGCAGGGGGGGCGTCAAAGGCAGGGGGGGGCGTCAAAGGGAGGGGGGGGGCGTCAAAGGGAGGGGGGGGGCGTCAAAGGGAGGGGGGGGGGCGTCAAAGGGAGGGGGGGGGCGTCAAAGGGAGGGGGGGGCGTCAAAGGGAGGGGGGGGGCGTCAAAGGGAGGGGGGGCGTCAAAGGGAGGGGGGGGCGTCAAAGGGAGGGGGGGGGCGTCAAAGGGAGGGGGGGGCGTCAAAGGGAGGGGGGGCGTAAAAGGGAGGGGGGGGGGCGTCAAAGGGAGGGGGGGCGTCAAAGGGAGGGGGGGGGCGTCAAAGGGAGGGGGGGCGCCTCAAAGGCATGGATTCCTCCCCCTGCATTTCCTGCAGTGGACAGGAGGGGGGGGGGGCAGTGGACAGGAGGGGGGGGCAGTGGACAGGAGGGGGGGGGCAGTGGACAGGAGGGGGGGGCAGTGGACAGGAGGGGGGGGCAGTGGACAGGAGGGAGGGGGCAGTGGACAGGAGGGGGGGGCAGTGGACAGGAGGGGGGGGGCAGTGGACAGGAGGGGGGGGGGGCAGTGGACAGGAGGGGGGGGGCAGTGGACAGGAGGGGGGGGCAGTGGACAGGAGGGGGGGGCAGTGGACAGGAGGGGGGGGCAGTGGACAGGAAGGGGGGGGCAGTGGACAGGAGGGGGGGGCAGTGGACAGGAGGGGGGGGGCAGTGGACAGGAGGGAGGGGGCAGTGGACAGGAGGGGGGGGCAGTGGACAGGAGGGGGGGGCAGTGGACAGGAGGGGGGGCAGTGGACAGGAGGGGGGGCAGTGGACAGGAGGGGGGGGGCAGTGGACAGGAGGGGGGGCAGTGGACAGGAGGGGGGACGCAGTGGACAGGAGGGGGGACGCAGTGGACAGGAGGGGGGGGGGGCAGTGGACAGGAGGGGGGACAGGAGGGGGGACGCAGTGGACAGGAGGGGGGACGCAGTGGACAGGAGGGGGGGGCAGTGGACAGGAGGGGGGGGCAGTGGATAGGAGGGGGGGGCAGTGGACAGTGACACACACACACACACACACACACACACACACACACACACACACACACACACACACCTCAGTTGATGCGCCCTTTCTCAGTTCCGTTTGGCGCCGGAGGTGGGGAGCGACACCTACCTGTACTTCCGGGCGCCGCCACCGTCTGACTCGGCGCCGCGAGGGAGGAAGGGTGTCCGCCATCTTACGCGCCGCGTGGCAGCTGCGGGAAGCGAGGTGATTTGGAGCGGGGAGGGGGGAGAGGTGATTTGGAGCGGGGAGAGGTGATTTGGAGCGGGGAGAGGTGATTTGGAGCGGTGAGGGGGGAGAGGTGATGCCGCTGGGGAGGGGGAGAGGTGATGCCGCTGGGGAGGGGGAAGAGGTGATGCCGCTGGGGAGGGGGAAGAGGTGATGCCGCTGGGGAGGGGGAAGAGGTGATGCCGCTGGGGAGGGGGAAGAGGTGATGCCGCTGGGGAGGGGGAAGAGGTGATGCCGCTGGGGAGGGGGAAGAGGTGATGCCGCTGGGGAGGGGGAAGAGGTGATGCCGCTGGGGAGGGGGAAGAGGTGATGCCGCTGGGGAGGGGGAAAAGGTGATTTGGAGAGGGGAGAGAGGTGTGTGTGTGTGTGTGTGTGTGTGTTTTATTTATTTTTTTGGACCTTTGGCCCGTCACTCCGCCTCAGGCCAATGAGAGGTGTGGGGGGCGGGCCAAGGGGGTGGTGTGAGTGTGTGAGGCCAATGAGAGGTGTGCGGGGGCGGGCGGGCCAAGGGACCAATGAGATTGCCGCTAAGGACACCGGACATCCAGCAGGCAGGCATGCATGCAGGCAGGCAGGCAAACATACAGTGCTTTCACTAATATAGTATAAGATATATATATATATATATATTGTGACAGAAACCAGGGGATGGTAATAAATTCCATATATAGGGCTCCCAGGATACTGAACAGTTTCTATCCGGTTTGGCCTGGAAGTGCAGCCTTATAATACATACACTCCATCCCACAGTTTGGCAAGCGCTGGAACTGAGGGATGAGAGATCCAAACCAGAGTTTGTCTGCTGCCTGATTTTCTGTCACCTGTCATGCTAATTAGAAATCAGGTATGTAAGACTGATTTCCTGTTTGCTCTCCCCTCTCCCCAAGAGCCTGGAGGCTGGAAGGCTGCTGAACTACAGTGGGGAGAAGCCTCTTCCCCCAAACAGGTTCAATCATTCTGTTCATTTGTCTAAGACTGCAAAAGTACCTTGTTTTGTTGTTGGAAGTGGAAAAGCCACTTCCACCCTGAGTTAGGGAAATCTAAGTTGTTATCACTCAGGTGAGCAGCTTTTGTTTTTGATGTGTTTCTGTTGTATGCACTGTGGCAGTCTCAGTGCCTGGGACTGAATAAACCAGGCATAGCCTGTTTAAAGGAACAGTACGTGACGCCTCATCATTTAACCTACCCTAAAAGACCGTGTTCTAACAGTCCCGGACAAACGGCAGAGCCCCAGAGTAAGCTGTTTGTCACATATGGTGGAGAATGCGGGCAGAACACTAAAAGGTCTGCGGGTTAAAGAACTTTAACAAGAAAAAAAAAAAGTTTTTTTTCTCTCTCCAAACAAGATGGAAGACGTGGTGAGTGGGCTGGTCTAATCGCACCCTTCCTAAGCGGCGAACCCCAGAAGGCTTACTTTGATCTAGAGCCAGCCGAAGCTAACGTCTATGCAAAATTGAAGTTCGAGATCCTCGCCCGCCTCGGCGTAACCACGGCTGTTCGAGCCCAAAGGTTTCACGCATGGTCCTTCACGATGGATAAAGCCACCCAAAGCCAGATGTATGACCTCATCCACCTCGCCCAGAAGTGGCTACAACCCGAGATCAACTCAGCAAGCCACATCGTGGAACGGTTGGTCATGGACCAGTTCTTGAGGAAACTTCCCTCTGCCTTACGCCGTTGGGTCAGTCGGAGTGACCCCCACAATGCGGATGAGCTTGTGGCCCTCGTAGAAAGGTACAATGCAGCAGAAGAGCACCCGCAACCCACAGCCGTGGAGCAACCCCACTACCCGAGGTTCCAGGACTCTTCCAGAGACGGTAAAAGGGTACCGGGGTTAAGGGGCGCTGAAGAGCGGCGACCACCTTCATGCAGCACCAGCAATAGTGGCTCGCACACTAAGGGCAATAGCCAACATGGGGAGCCGGGAAAAGGCTCTAAGTGGGACACAGACTATGTACCTAAATGTCTAAATTGTCATGAGAGGGGCCACACAGCAAAAATCTGCCCACTAAATGATGAACCCATGCAATGCAACAGCGTGGAACCTTATTCGCTGTGGTCCCAATGTATGGGCCCTAGCCCAGAGGACCCCTTGAATAACCATCTGTGGGCATTTGTAAAGGTTAATGGTAAGAGGGTTCGGGCACTTCTTGACTCTAGGAGCATGGTCACACTAGTGTCCGAATACCTGTTGCCCATTAAGAAGAAACAGGGAAACAGTTCACAAAGAGTGGCAATTTGTTGTATACATGGGGATAATCATGAATATTCCACTGTTGATGTTTTTTTTGAAACAGAGTTTGGTTCTTTAGATTTCAAGGTGGGTATTGTACCCAAACTGGCACATGATGTGTTAATAGGGACCAACTTTCCCCATTTTCTAAAAATGTGGTCCCCCGCTCAGAATAGCGCCCAGAGTTCAATAGCGGACCATAACAAAGTATTAGAAGAAACAAATTCTTTCCCTTTTTCAGAAATGGATGTTGACGAGGGCCCAAATAAGAAGGGGGAAAAGGAGGAGTGCTGTAAAATTCCCTTCCCCATCACTACTTTGGTAGGGAATACCCCAAATCAAGATGTTGATCAGACACTTACCACCCCAGAACCGGATAAGACCCTCGCTGACCTAGAGGTCAGTCCTAGGAGTTTTAAGAAGGCCCAGTGGGAGGACCCCACATTAGCGGTAGCAAGGGGAAATATACAGGACCAGAATAGTTCTCCTGGCCAACCAGATAGGTCACTTGCTTACCCCTACTTCGAGGTAGAGAACGACCTAGTATATCGGGTTGATAAAAGGAAATCAGTTACAACTAAACAATTGTTGGTACCACGGACATTCCGTAACGTAGTATTACACCTCGCACATAGTCATCCATTGGGGGGACACCTAGGGGTGGAAAAGACAAAAGAAAAGGTTCTCCGAAGCTTCTATTGGCCTGGGGTTCTGGCAGAAATTACGAATTATTGCTCCTCATGCCCAGAATGTTAGATCACCGCCCCGTTCAAAGCGTACCGCAGCCCATTGGTACCCCTTCCCATAATAGAGGTACCATTTGACCGGATTGCTATGGATCTAGTAGGACCCCTAATAAAGTCTGCTAGGGGACATCAGCATATATTGGTAATATTAGATTATGCCACCCGATATCCGGAGGCAGTTCCCCTACGTAGCACCTCTGCTAAAAACATAGCAAAAGAGTTAGTAGTTCTGTTTTCCCGGGTCGGAATTCCTAAAGAGATTTTATCTGACCAGGGAACACCATTTATGTCCCAAGTAACAAAATAGCTATGTAAACTCCTAAAAATCAAGCATCTCAGAACCTCAGTCTATCATCCACAAACAGATGGTTTAGTGGAAAGGTTCAATAAAACTTTAAAGAGCATGTTACGGCGGGCGGTCGATAAAGATGGGAAAAACTGGGATTGTTTGTTACCGTACCTGTTATTTGCCATTAGGGAAGTTCCCCAATCATCCACAGGTTTCTCCCCGTTTGAACTATTGTATGGCCGACACCCAAGGGGCTTACTGGATATAGCCAAAGAGACTTGGGAACACGAGGTTACCCCTTACAGAAGTGTAATAGAGCATGTTGCCCAGATGCAGGACCGCATTGCTGCAGTCCTACCCATAGTGAGGGAACACATGGAGAAAGCTCAAGAAGCACAGAGGAATACGTATAATAAGGGTGCTAGGGTCAGAATTTTTTTTCCAGGTGATAGGGTACTAGTTCTGGTTCCCACCGTGGAGAGTAAATTCCTTGCTAAATGGCATGGGCCATATGAGGTCTTGGAAAGAGTGGGAGAAGTAAATTATAAGGTAAGACAGCCAGGTAGGAGGAAACCTGAGCAAATTTACCATATAAACCTACTCAAGCCCTGGAAAGATAGAGAAGTCTTGTTAACCCTAGTACCCCCAGGTCCGTCAGAGAATCAAGAAACTGACCCAGAGGTTAGCATAGCTGAAACCCTGTCCGTTCATCAGAAACGAGAGGTTCAGAATTTAGTGAGAAGAAACAAAGAAATCTTCTCTACACAGCCAGGTAGAACTAGCGTAATTGAACATGACCTAGTCTCTGAACCGGGGGTCCGAGTTAACCTTAAACCGTACCGAATCCCAGAGGCCAAAAGAGAGGCTATAAGTTTAGAGGTTAAAAAAATGCTAAAACTAGGCGTAATTGAGGAATCCCAAAGTGGGTGGAACAGCCCTATAGTCTTAGTCCCAAAGCCAGATGGTACAACAAGGTTTTGTAATGAGTACCAGAAACTAAACGCGGTGTCAAAATTTGATACTTATCCTATGCCCAGGGTAGATGAACTTGTAGAGAGACTGGGCAAAGCCCGATATCTCACAACCCTAGACCTAACAAAAGGGTACTGGCAGGTTCCCCTCACAGAAAGGGCAAAAGAAAAGACAGCCTTCTCAACCCCAGACGGCCTGTTTCAGTATAAGGTGCTGCCTTTTGGCTTACATGGAGCTCCCGCCACATTCCAAAGAATGATGGATAAAATTTTAAAACCACATGCTCGGTAAGCTGCCGCATACCTGGATGATGTGGTAATCCATAGTGAAGATTGGCAATCCCACCTTCCAAAATTCCAAGCTGTGCTCGACGCAGTTCGGTCTGCTGGACGAACTGCTAACCCCGCTAAATGCACTATTAGTCTGGAGGAGGCCAAGTATCTGGAGTATTCTATTGGCAGAGGTTTACTCAAACCCCAAACACTCAAAGTGGAGGCGATACAAAATTGGCCAAGGCCAGTTACAAAAAAACAAGTAAGGACCTTTTTGGGGTTAATTGGGTACTATAGCAGGTTTATTCCCAATTTTGCAACTAAGGCAACTCCACTAACCGACCTCACAAAAGCAAGAGGACCGCTAATGGTAAAGTGGTCTCCCGAAACCGAACAGGCCTTTAGAAGCCTGAAAGAAGCTCTCTGTGCCTAACCAGTGTTGGTCACACCTGACTTCTCCAAAGAGTTCGTAGTCCAAACCGACGCATCTGAGGTAGGGCTGGGGGCGGTACTCTCACAGGAGTCTCAAGGTGAGGAGCACCCCATCCTTTATTTAAGTAGGAAACTAAATCCCCAGGAGAAAAATTACTCCAGAGTAGAGAAAGAGTGTCTCGCAATAAAGTGGGCTGTAGAGACGCTCAAATACTCCCTGTTTGGGAGAAAATTCCGGTTGGTCACAGATCATGCACCCCTTACCTGGATGTGTCAAAACAGGGAAAAGAATGCTAGAGTGAGCAGGTGGTTCCTAAGCCTACAACCCTTTAAATTTTCTGTGGAACACAGGTCAGGGCACAAACATGGCAATGCTGACGGGTTGTCAAGGATGCACTCCCTAATATCCATGGTCGCTCATTCCTCGAGGTCTGAGCTGGGGGGGAGGATATGTGACAGAAACCAGGGGATGGTAATAAATTCCATATATAGGGCTCCCAGGATACTGAACAGTTTCTATCTGGTTTGGCCTGGGATTGCAGCCTTATAATACATACACTCCATCCCACAGTTTGGCAAGCGCTGGAACTGAGGGATGAGAGATCCAAACCAGAGTTTGTCTGCTGCCTGATTTTCTGTCACCTGTCATGCTAATTAGAAATCAGGTATGTAAGACTGATTTCCTGTTTGCTCTCCCCTCTCCCCAAGAGCCTGGAGGCTGGAAGGCTGCTGAACTACAGTGGGGAGAAGCCTCTTCCCCCAAACAGGTTCAATCATTCTGTTCATTTGTCTAAGACTGCAAAAGTACCTTGTTTTGTTGTTGGAAGTGGAAAAGCCACTTCCACCCTGAGTTAGGGAAATCTAAGTTGTTATCGCTCAGGTGAGCAGCTTTTGTTTTTGATGTGTTTCTGTTGTATGCACTGTGGCAGTCTCAGTGCCTGGGACTGAATAAACCAGGCATAGCCTGTTTAAAGGAACAGTACGTGACGCCTCATCATTTAACCTACCCTAAAAGACCGTGTTCTAACAGTCCCGGACAAACGGCGGAGCCTCGGAGTAAGGTGTTTGTCACAATATATATATATATATATATATATATTCGGAGACAGTACAAGGAGCTTTCAAAAGAACCATTCATCCCAAGGGCAGTACAAAGCCCACAGGGCCATCCCTTAAGGTTGGAGGAAAGGAGATTTCACCAGCAACAAAGGAAAGGATATTTACAGTAAGGGTAGTTAAAATGTGGAATTCATTACCCATGGAGTCTGTGATGGCAGATACAATAGATTTGTTCAAAAAAGGTTGGACATCTTTTCAGAAAGGAAAGGTATACAGGGATATACCAAATAAGCAAACATGGGAAGGATGTTGATCTAGGGATAAATCTGATTGCCAATATTTATTGCCGGAAGGAATTAATTTTTCCCCTTATGAGATGTCATTAGATGTGTCACTGTGGTTTTTCTGTTTGCCTTCCTCTGGATTAATATACTGTAAGTACGGATATAGGATAAAGCATCTGTCGTGTAAATTTAGCATAGATTGAACTTGATGGACGCATGTCTTTTTTTAACCTCATCTACTATGTAATAATGCAACCTGGTGTACATATGCATAGGGTTGGCGTTAGAGCAACTCTAGCTGTGACACTTCCCTGGAACCCTGATTTAGGGATCATTTATCTTGAAATGTCAAGCAAGTCCTCCTTGAAGGAAATATAAATTTTCCTGCATCTTGACTATTGCAGTGGTCCTTCCTAGATAGGGGATATTTTCCCTAACTGTAAAACAATAGTCCGTCGGGGGTCCCCGGGTGTCCCCCACGGGCGTCCGGGGATCCTTGGGTGGTCCCCGTGGGTCCCCGCTGGCCTGCGGTACCATTCGTGGTGTAAAAAAATAAATAAAGATGGCCTCCATTTCAATAAATACACCCACCCAACACATACAGTACAGTAATGTACAAAATAACTATTATCCAGATATGGATAATAGATCATTTGCCAATTATTTGTAAGGATTCCGCTCCTGGGTTGTCTGGAACTCATCCTTACAGAGCTATTCAGTTTCCAGTCAAGCCTTCCCTAAACCTGCAATAAAGTATCACCTGCTTCTTGCTGCCTCCTGTGCAGCTCTGGCCTGATTGGCTTCCTGTGCTATTTAGCTGCTGCCTTTCCTCCAGGAAGTGGCCGAGCATAAACCAAATCTCCTTGGATGTAACGGTATTTGCCACTAACACCTCTGTCTTGGCCTTACTGTTTTATTCGTGCTGAAGCTCTGGAGTCCCTAGCACTACGTTTCTTTGTTCCTGTTGCCTGTTTGTATATTCCTCGTGCAGAGGCCTGCATATTCTCCTTGCTGAGGCCTGCTTCATTGTTCCTTTTGCCTGTCTGCATATTCCTTGTGCAGAGGCCAGCACATTCTTCTTGCAGAGGCCTGCATTGTTGTTCCTGTTGCCTTTCTGCATATATCTCGTGCAGAGGCCTGCATCGCTGTTCCTGAGGCCTGTCTGTATTTCTCCCTTGCAGAGGCCTTCATTATGGGCCACTCTCGTTCTTCACGCAGAGGCCAGTCCTACACGGCAGCTTCTACGCTGAAGCGCTACGCACCTGTCTTCCTGTTGCCGAACCCCAGCTTGGATATCGTTAATCCTGCCTTCTCCAGCCCTGAACCGGGCTTGTCTGGGTGTTTATGTATTAGTTTTTTGTTTGTTAATTTTTTTTTTTTATGTAGTCTTTATTAAAAAATTTATTCCTCCACTTGGTGAGCTGTTGGTGCTGTTCTTGGGGCTTTAGCGATTCAACGTTCCAATCCTCATCTTGTTTGTCTACAGTTTACTCTGCCTTCTCCAATCCTGACCCGGCTATGTCTGACCACGGAATCCGCACTCTGGACCTGACTCTGTGTCCTAAGGTCGGTGTATTCACTTCCCCACCTCAGCCCTGTGTTCCGGTTTGTGGCGAGCACGATCGTTACATGATTAAACAAAACATTAGCCAGGCAGCATAAATAAAGTAAATAAAACCATTCTACTTACCCCTGCCATTATGAAGGGCGTCCTCGTCAGCATAGTGCAGGGCCATGTCCACCGTTGTCATAAAGAATACATAAAAAATACAATCTAATGGCCCCTAACCCCTTAATCACCTTAGCGGTTAATAACCGCTATAGTAATTAAGGGGTTAACCCACCCTCCCCCGCTACCGACCCGGGAGCCCTAACCACCCACCCCAGACCCACTATACCCACCCTGTGCCCATTGATTGGCATAATAGTACATCATAATCATATAATATGGGCATGATATGCTACTATAGCACTCAATGGTCACCCTAATACAAAAGCATGAATTTTCAAAATACACAATAATCAAACATATACAACAAGAACCTAGACACCCAAAATCAAAAATTAAAAGCACTAGCCAACCAATCAATTACCTAAATAAAACCACTAGCCAATCAATTAAAGAAATAAAACCATTAGGCATTCAATAAAATAATTAAAACCACTAGACAATCAATTACATAAATCATACCACTAGCCAAACAATATATTTAATACATAAAAGCAATAAGCAACACAACAATTAATTAATACAACCACTAGGCAACACATACATGAAAACCATTAGCCAACAAAATACATAATTTAATAAAATTGATAACCAATGTGAACACAAAAAAATACACAAGCCAGACTTCCGGTGACGTCATCCGGCATGGTTGATTGCTGAGAGAGCTCCGGGGACCCTCTCTAACAAAAGCAATAATAGATCACTTTACCCCGAGTTTTTCCGCCTCACCCGACCACCAACAGACCTATGAAACAAGGGAGAATGCAGGCGCGAGTTTAAAAACCGGCAACTCGCGGAGTGGCGAAATATTTCCCCCCCTCACAAAAGAGCCCAGAGGCAAGGGCAGAGATGCAAGATGGCGCCGGACCACGCGGCTCCCCCGCCGAGGCGAACAGGCCCCAGCAGCCAAGGGGAGACACAAACCCAGAGGACCCAATCTCACGATCCTACATGGAGGAACTAATGACGAATATGCACAATAAACTATATACTTCGTTGCAAAACAACCTAAAAGCGGTAGTCTCGGAGCTGAAGCGTGAAATCTCGGGCCTAGCAGACCGGACGGCCGAGATCGAGCTCAAGCAGGGAGAGGACCGTAAAAGACTGATGGAGGCAGAAGATGAAATCTTCCGGCTGGGAGAAGAGGTCGCGAGTCTCAAGGAGGAGATGGAAAACCATGAAAACCGGGACAGGAGGCAGAACCTCCGAATCCGGAACGTACCGGAGACGGTACTCCCAGACCTCCTGCGGCCCTACCTAACCAAACTAATCATCGCAGTCTGCGGAGAAACAGACCAAAAGGACATGGAAATCGACCGGGCACATAGGGCCTTAGGGCCTAGGTCAGCAGACCCTAACAGACGCCGCAACATTATTGTCAGATTTCATAGCTACTCCACTAAAGAAAAAGTATTAAATGCCTGCCGAGCACTGGACTCTGTGGTCTTTCAAGATGAGGTCCTGCAAGTGTTCAGTGATCTCTCGAAAACCACAATAAATAAAAGGAAAGAGATCAAACCACTTACCTTATTCCTGCGAGATAACGGAATCAGATACCGCTGGGGGTTTCCGTTTAAACTCATTGCCTCTAAAAACGGAAAGTTCCTGGCCCTGAGAAGACCGGAGGAAATGTCCACGTTCGCCAGAGCCCTGGGCCTCTCCTCCCCACCCTCGTGGTCGGAGGCCGAGCGCCCCTAAGAGGCGCCGAGGAGGAGGATAGATCAATCTGCTTCTCACAAAGAATAGCGGCGCAGACTCAAAGCAGGAACAAATGATCCAGCCAAATCAAGCACCGCGCACCGGCAGATGATATTCCCAGTTGGCCGTTGCCATATACCTGAGCCTCTATGCCGTGCAGAACCCCCACGTGAGAGATGTGAGAAGGAGCCCCAGAGAGAACCCCTTGTTACGCCGGTGCTGCCCGCAGACCAGACCCGTCCCTTGAGCTGAAGGGGGAAGTGGTAATACACGCACCCGCAGCAAAGGGAGCGTGTCCGGAGTGTGGTATGAAGCATTGCCAGGCCAGGTGTAGTAAGGTAGACAATACTTGCCGGTACCGGTTGTAGAGATAGAGTGAATGATGCCTTGCCGAAGTCAGGGAGTGGAGAGTGGAGATAGGTCGTAGTCCAAGCCGTGTTCAAGGGGTTACCAGAGTGAGCGTTGTCCAAGGAGTGCTGAGATCGAGAGCCAGAGGGGGTAGTCGTACGAGCTGCGTCAGAACCTGTGAAAACACTGAGAGAATCCAGAAGTACTTCCATACAGAGACTATGTCGAGCAAAGACTGAGAGCAGAGAGGAGCTAGATAAAGCAGGAAGGTCCAATTAGAAACGGAGTCGTTACAGGAAGAGCTACAGGGAGACACTGCAGATTGGTGCAGGCAAACAGGCCAGGTGAGTCTTGTTAGTAACCTGAGTATGCCCGTGCAGTGTGCGGGGGCGGAGCCTGAGATCAGTGCAGACTGAGCGTGCTCCGTAACTCGTGTACGCGTGTGAACGCGTGTGAACCGAGCCAGTGGATGGTGCAGGTGTGTGTGCAGGAGGGCGTGGGCACGCCCGGCGCTGAGCAGAGGAATCGCCGAGGGGAGTGATCCCGCGACGGCGGCAGGGGCGAGGAGCCGTGGAGGATGTAAGTCAAACGCTAAGGAAATATAACGGTTAATGTTATGTTGTTAACTCTGTGATATATATTTGACAATGTACATGCTTAAATAGATTTCTGTTTTACACGTCGCTCTCCCCTCCCCCCTCATCCTCTCCCCCCCCTTTTCCCCCCCTCCTCCTCTCCCCCCCCTTCCCCCCTCCCCTTCCCCCCTCCCCTCCCCCCTCCCCCTCTTTCCCACCCTCCCCTCGAGCTAGACGCTAACAACGACAGGACTCATACTGCTAGGGAAGCTAAAATCATGGGTGAAGGCACATTTAAAGCTGTCTCCCATTGCTGATGGAAGCGGCGTTGGTAGTCAACTCACTCCTAAGCCTAAACAATGGTAGTGGCTCGAACGAACCGCCCCCCCCTCCTGCTCCCGTCACCCTCTGCCTCTCCCCTTCCCCCCCTTTCCCCTTCCCCCCCCCTCTCCCCTACCCCCCTCTTCCCCTACCCCCCTCCCTACCCGAGGTCAACAGGGATAAGACTTACACTGTTTGGGAAGCTGAAAGTATGGGCAAATGCATATGAAAAGCTGTTCCCCATTGCTGCGGGAAAACTATGTTGAAAGACAATCTCCCCCCCCAAAACTGAACAGTGGCTGATGCCTGAACGAACCCCCCCCCCTTCCTCCCCTCAGCTCAAAGATACTCGGGTTAAGACTAATATTGCTAAGAAAGGTGAAACTGATGATGAAAGTATACTTAAAGCTGTCTACCACTGACTCTGTTGTTCCACATGCTTAAGATTAACTTTGCTAAGAAAGCTGAAACTGATGGTGAATGCATATTTATAGCTGTCTCCTACTGACTCTGTCCCCCCATATGCTCCCCCCCTCCTCCTCCCCCCCTCTTCCCCCCCCCCTCTCCCCCCCTCCCTCCTTCCTCCCCCTCCCCCTCCCCCCCTCGCAATCTATGCTTTCCCCTTATGAATACCCACACGTCAACCCCCCCCCCCCATCTCTGGAAGCACAACCAACCCTAGACAAAAGAACCAACCCTATATATAACCCGAGTGAAGAATCAGGCCCAGACTCTAATTAGGGCCCCGGTCGGTAAGCGACCATGTCTCAGACCCTAGGGGGCTATTTCTCAAAGGGACCTGGCAGAACCGCACATCCCCTTCCCCTCCCCCCGCCCTTCCCCCACCTCCCCCCCCCGCACCCGAAACATCACGAATGAGACCAGGAGGAACAAAAGGGAATTCAGACAATTGATGGGTCCCCACCTCTCTCAGACCTGTCGGAGGGCGAAACTGGACGTACTCCCCCCAGGGTCTTAAACCCTATCTACCAGTCCTTAGTTTAGACCGGTCCTTAATCCTTGAGACCCTGACAAGGTCTACTTTCTTTTCTCTTCTAGTCCTGCTGATACTGTCCCAGCAGGACCCCCTCACCCCCCTTCCCTCCCCCCTCCTCCCCCTTACCCCCCCTGGGAGGCCACCTCAGAGTGCCAGGGCACTAAAGAATCCACTGATCCTAGCAACAGGGGAGTAGCACTCTCTAGAACCATGCATCGGACCATCCCTAGTGGGAAGGGTAAGGTCCTAATACTCGAAGAGGGAACAAAAAAATCATGGCTAAACAAGGCACAATCAAATTAGTATCCCTAAACGTAAAGGGATTACAGAACAATAGGAAAAGGAGGCTTGCCCTCCAAGAATTGAAAAAATCAAATGGTGACATTGTCTTCCTCCAGGAAACGCACTTTACATCTCAAGAACCGCCCAAAACCTTCCAAAACGTATACCCTATGAGTTGTTACTCATCATTTAGTAGTAAAAAAAGGGGAGTCGCCATTCTGATCCGTCAGGGCACTCCATTTAATCTAACAAAAATAACAACTGACCCAGAGGGTAGATTCATTGTTGTATATGGCTCACTATCAGGATCCGCAGTCGCCCTGATTAACCTCTATGCCCCCAACGAAAACCAGACAAACTTCTTAAAAAAAGTACTGGAGACAATTGACCCTGATTACTTGTCGTCATTAATAATAGCAGGAGACTTAAATATGGCACTTAATCCGTCCGAAGACAAATCGTCCACTTTGGGACGCTCGCACTCAACCCAGGTCCTAAGACTGGGGAGAAAATGTAAAGATATTATGGAGGAATTTTCTTTAGTGGATATCTAGAGAGCACAACATCAGGGATAAAGGGACTACACCTTTTACTCGGCCCCCCACCAGACCTATTCGCGTATCGACTACTTTCTTGCTACCAAGAATATTCTAGAAGCAGCAGCCAACACTGACATTGGAACGATTACATGGTCCGACCACGCGCCCATCCTTATGAACCTCTCGACTCCATTTGTAAAAACGACATCCTACAGCTGGAAATTGAATGACTCCCTACTCCACAATAAAGAAGTAAAAAAGAGATTAAAATAGCTCTCAAGGATTACTTTAGACTGAACATTGACATGGTCAAATCCCCAGCTATCCTGTGGGAGGCCCATAAGGCGACAATTCGAGGCAATCTCATTTCAATAGCATCCCACAGGAAGAAAGTCAAACTAAAACTAATTAAAGAGCTTACAGATAAAATCATAAAGCTTGAGCAGCAGCATAAATGAAATCCCTCGAGGAAAATTTATAAAGTATTGTCAGCGGCTAGAAGCGAACTGAGGGATGTCAAATTGGAAAATGTAGAAAAAGCTCTCAAATGGACAGGTCAGAGGTATTATGACAAAGGGAATAAAGCCGACAGACTTCTTGCTAGCAAGTTAAGAGGCATACAAAAAAGATCACAAATTACAGCGATCAAAAATAGGTCTGGTGAGATAATATATAATGAGAAAAAAATAGCAGACGAATTCACTGCTATAAATTATATAACCTGAGAAATCGCTCCGCTAACTCACATTTGGCCGACCAGGCGGCAATTGTAAATTATTTAGATGATTGTGATTTACCCTCTTTGACAGAAGAGGAAAATGCCACTCTGAATGGGAGAATTACGCTAGAAGAATTGACAGCGGCAGTCAAGGCTTCTAAAGCATCCAAAGCGCCGGGCCCTGATGGCTTCACAAATATCTACTATAAAAGGTTCCTACCCATATTATCAACCCACTTGTTAGATCTCTTCAACTCCTTCATGGAAGGGAATCCCATCCCAACGTCAATGTCTACAGCCAACTTGGCGATCATTCATAAAGATGGGAAAGACCCTACACAGTGTGGTAGCTATAGGCCTATATCTTTGCTGAACAATGACCTCAAATTGTACAGTACATCAAAATACTTGCAAATAGATTAAACCCATATTACCCAGACTTATTCACCCAGACCAAGTTGGATTCGTCTCTGGCTGCCACGCGGCGGACAATACACGCAAAATAATAAATATAATTGATCACGTCCATACGACCAACACGAAAGCGATGTTATTGAGCTTTGATGCAGAGAAGGCATTCGAAAGAATTGACTGGCTATTTCTGGACAACACTTTGAAAAAAATTCGGCTTTAAGGATACTTACCTGACATCGGTCAGGGCTCTTTACCAGAACCCGTCCGCCACAGTCAGACTCTCAGGAGGAACATCCGAGAGATTCCAAATTAAAAACGGAACGAGACAGGGATGTCCCCTATCACCTCTTCTCTTCGCTCTCACGATTGAACCCCTAGCGATCAAAATACGTAATAATGTGAATATACCGGGCATAGGAATAGGAGATACAAATTATAAAATATCTCTTTTCGCTGACGATATCATTCTAACTTTGTCCAAGCCCCAAACTTCCCTTCCGAACCTTCAAAAGGAACTGACGGACTTTGGCAAGATATCTGGCTATAAAATAAACAGCGAAAAATCCGAAGCCATAAACCTTAGCTTACCAGAGCTTGAAGTGAAACTTCTCAAACTGAACTTTAGCTATAGATGGTGCTCTTCATATATTAAATATTTGGGAGTGAACATATCAAGGCACTATCAAGCTCAATATCAAGATAACTACCCAGCCCTCTGGGAAGCAGTTAAAAAAGATCTAGATCAGTGGGAACGTTACAGGATCTCATGGTTTGGGAGAATGACATCCGTTAAGATGAACATACTCCCCAGACTTTTATATTACTTTCAGACACTCCCGGTCAATGTACCTAGCATTGACCTAAAAAACATACAAAATAGAATGTTTCACTTCATTTGGCAGGGTAAAAGACCCAGAGTGGCAAGGTCGGTTCTGTTGGCATCGAGGGGAAGAGGGGGTATGGCGGTTCCAGACATCCTTAAATACTACATAGCTGCGCAATTGAAACAAGCAGTTATGTGGAATACTGATCCGGCCCAATGTTGCTGGATTGAAATAGAGACTCAGTATGCCAGAATGCCTTCTCTGCAGGCCTGCCTCTGGAGCCTAGACAGAGGAGACAGACAAGTCCATAACTTAAAACTAAAAGCGTCAATACTCACCTGGGAGGTCTGGACGAAATACAAGACCCGATTTGGTCTCTGCTCGCCCAATCCACAGCTCACGCCCATATCTAATAACCCCAAATTCCCCCCAGGCTGTAGATCCAAACTTTATGAACAACTAAGAAAAGGAGGGGTTGGGGCGATTGCGGATCTTCTAAGCCTCGGGAGGCTTCTGAGTTACCAAGAACTACGTACCAAATATAAAATAAGAGAACTGGACACATTCAAATATTTACAAATCCGACACTTTGTTCAAAAAATGTGTCCAGCCCCAGAACAGAATTCCCCCCTCTCACTAAATTCGAGAGACTGTGCAAAGCTAACATTTACCAAAAGGGTCTCATCTCTGAAATATATTCCGAATTGGAAAATACCGTGGCTCCCCAGGACTCAAGTGGGTAGCAGCTTTGAACATCACAATAGAGAGAGAGATTTGGGATGAAATCTGGGCGGTAGCCTCAGGAACATCTATATGCACAACAACCAAGGAGAACATCTATAAAATGCTCTATCACTCGTACCTAACTCCAGTGAGATTAAATCAAATCTGCCCCCCGGCGTCGGACCTATGCTGGAGAGGCTGTGGTCATAGAGGGGACATGGCCCACATCTGGTGGTCATGTCCGGAAATTATAAAATATTGGGCTAAGGTCCAAAATCTGGTAAATGAGGTCACCGACCTAGAGCTACCTATAGACCCACTGACCTTCCTGCTTGCAAGGCCAATCCCGGGAATTGACCATTCAACTAGGAAATTAATCTCCTTTATTCTCACTGCGGCTCGATGTGAAATAGCGGCTTCCTGGAAGAAACAAACCACCCCTTCCAAGAGGTCTATAAAAAAAAGGATCAGTGAAGTGATGCTCATGGAGAAATTAACGGCCATGCTCAGACAAAAACTCTTCACATTTTACAAGATATGGGAGCCATGGATACTCCTCACGAGAAGAAGGATCCCCACAAACAGAGATCCTGAGAGCGAGTACAGTCCCTAGGACCCTGGAGCTTGAGCTCAAACTGTGACAGCTCTGGGAACTGGCCTCCCTGGATGGGTACTCCTCCCCCCCTTTCCCCCCATCCCCCCTCCTTTCTTTTCTCCCTCCCCTGCCCCCCCATTTGGAGGACCACACTTTCATTGACAGCTAAGGCGTCTCTCTTTTCCCCCCCAAAAAAAGCAAAATGTTCTGTATTAGGCTGTGAAATATGTATGATGAACATGTATTGTATTGCTGCCTAATAAAACTATTTGGAAAAAAAATAATACAGATCTTACAATACAAAAACCTATTAAAAAAATACTTAAAACATAAATAGCAAATATATAATGTAGTCCTACATAATAAAATACAGTACTCGAATAGACAGCTCCTTAGGCTTATTCAAGGGAGCAGATTCATCAAAATCCTATTGGGGGAAGCTAGGAACTTCATACACAATCAGTTGCAGTCTATCCTAATAATCTCACTTAAGTACATGTTTTTGTAACACTACAATTGTGGGTTTTCTAGTTGAAATTCTTTGTCTTGCTTCAACTTGATCCAGTGGTGCTCCCAAAAAAGAAAAAAAAGAGAGGACAAAGAAAACGGGGGAGGGAGGGCAGAAGATAGGGACCATAATTCCCATGGGTTAATATAATGCTGAATTTCCCAATTTCATAAACGACAAAACAGTTAAATTATTATGTTAGAATAGCTAGAGTAAATCTCCACGAACTCAATTCTTTCAATAAGTAAAAAATGAGGATGTTTGATCTATATGTAAGAGCATATCAATATGTAAATGCATAAATAAATATAAATATATAAAAATATAAATATAATCGAAATAAAAAACTAAATTCAATTTAGAATATATGAATAGTAAAAGAGTGTTAAAAATACAGGTACACAAAATGATAAAAAACCTTAATTCATATATTAAAAGCATGAAGTTAAAAGATAGGGGGAGAGAGGAACATACTTTTCATCAGCTCTATGTCAGAAAGACACCCAGTTCTATATCAATGTTAAGACCTTTAGGTGTTAGAGCCTTTAGCCTGTGAATCCAAAGGTCTCCTTCTTGGTGAGCTGGATGTCCCTATTGCCCCCCCCCCCCCCAACCCCCCTCCAGTGTGTCAGCACCTGCTCTATTCCTTGGAACGTGAGACCTATGGCATTACCATGATGGTAAATGCTAAAATGTCTTGAGACAAAATCCGTATATCTTGTAGTTTTTCCAACGTATTGGAGGCCGCATGGTCACTCCAGTAGATAGACAACGTGGTCTGTCTTGCAGGTGATATGATTACTGATTTTAAATGACTCCCCTGTGATTTAGATTTTAGATTTAAACGTTAATTTTTCTGCAGATTTATGTTTACAAGCTTTACAGCTACTGTATAACATCCGTAAAAAAAAATAGTTGTATTCAGCCAGTCATTATTTGCTTTCTTATTTGTCAGTGCACTAGGAGCTAATTTATTTTTTAAATGATCAGCTTTCTTGAAAATCACCCCAGGATGTTCTGACACAGAGTCTTTAAGAACAGGATCACTTTGAATTAGATGCCAGTGTTTATTTATGATCTTTGTGATTTGTTTGGCATTTTTATTATATTTTGTAAAGAATGCCCATTCTACAGTATGTTCTTATTTGTACTGCTATTTAGGTTCCCCGTCTTATTTGTGATATTTACTTTCCTTTCTAATCCCCAAGTTTTATTTAGGGCTAGAGTTATTTTCTCTTGTTTGTAGTTTCTTTCCAGGAATTTCTCCGTGAAGACCTGTGCTTGTACCTCAAAACATTCGTTATCCGTGCAGTTACGTTTTATCCTTCTACAGTGTATTGACCATATGGGATGTTTTCTATCCATCATGGATGATGGCAGCTGTTATTATGTATAAAATTGTTGCTGTCTACAGGTTTCAAAAAAAGTCTTGTTTTGATTTTCCCATCTTCCACGTAGATCGTTAGGTCTAAAAAGTCCTTTAGGAATGATCTCTGATTTTTTACATACTTTTGAAGGAATACATCTAGATAAGCTGATAGGTTTTGTGTAAGTGAGTTTAATACATTAACAGTCAATGGGCAATGAAAAACATTTAAAAAAAAAAATCCAAACAAAAAAACTGTAAAAATAAAAGTACATACATTCAATATTTATCTTACCTTTAGAAGCGTTGGCCCTCTGAATCCTCGGGAATCAACAAGCTCTCTTATCATGACATCATGAAACTCAATCCAACGCCATCCACCGTGAAGATCCAGAACAGGTAACCAAATTCTTCAATCTTTAATCTTCTCTCATCTTCTTTCCTCATCTGTGATTATTTCTTTATTTTCTTTATCTTCTGTCTTTATCTTCATCTATTAATCCAATAACCCCATGTTAAATCCACAATGTTGACCCGTCAGCTTCTTGAGCTCAAATATGGCCTGTGACATCACATTTGTCGGCAAATGGTTCACACGCCATCTGATTGGCTGTGAAAACCATGTGCCTTTTTTTTAAATGTGACGTCATGTACAGGGACTGAAGCCAGCCAATCAGAATGGCTGTGCTTAATTTCCCTTTAATATGACGTGACAAAATCCAACTTGGCTGCCGTCACATGGTACTTTAGCCAATCAGATTGTGAGAGCTAATATTTGTGGAGCTGTATTTTGGCTAATATTTGTTTTTATTTAATTGTAATGTAATGTATTTTATGGATTTATTTTTTTATGTTGCTCATTCGTTGCCATTTTTGCCATATTGTGAGCATGGTTTACCACAGAGACAATCAATGAATCGAGGTGGTGGGGGATGGGGATAGTTGACCCAGGGTGGGTGGTTAGGCCTACCGGGAGGTTTTTTGGGAGGAGTTAACCCCTTCATTACACTAGCGATTACATCTGCTATAGTAATGAAAGGGATAACCCATCCTACAACCTTTCCGGGAGACCTAATCACTCTTCTCGGGGCAACAACAGCATACACTTCACCCACCTCATTGAAACACCAGTAACCCCTTAATTACTTTAGCGGTAGTAACCACTAAGGTAATTAAGGGGTTACTGCTGTTTTAATGGTTGGCATCAGGCCTTACATGTTTTGACAGAAGAGTAGGAGGATGGCCTTCGTCCTGGCAGTGGTAAGTAAAACATTTACTACTTTCATTTATGTATTTTACTGTTTGTATTTTACTGTAGTTGAATGGGCAAAAGCCCTAGTAGACATATTTAGTTACTAGGCATTTGCCCATTCCTTTGTGGGGGGGGGGGGCGGTTGAGGTTAGAGGGGGAGGTGAAGGGGATGGTTGCCCCAGGGTGGGTGTTAGGCCTCTCATGTGGATAGTGCGAGGGGTTAACCCCTTTATTATCTTAGCGATTGTAACCGCTAACGTAATGAAGGGGTTAGCCCCTGCCGCAACCTTCCTGGTTGAAGCAACTTTTATTTGATTTTAAAGACTTAGTATTGAAACAAGGGGCCTCCGGAGCTGAATGCGCTAATTTCAGCTCTGGGCACCCCCTGCTTCCCGAGTGACACCCAGGTATGGGGTGCCGGTATCTCCACGTGACCGGGACATTAAAACATGGCGGAGATACCGGCACCCCATACTGGGGTCTGTCACTCAGAAGCAGGGGGTCACCACGACTGAAATTAATCCGGTTCAGCCCCGGAGACCCCCTGCTTCAATAATATGTTATTAAAACAAAATAAAAGTTGCATGATCTCCTGTTAGAGGTGCACAGAGAGAGGGATTGATCCTATCTACTCTCACTGTGCATCTCTTACAGACTGATGCGATCCGGTAAGATTCACACAGTGGGAGTCCCATTCAGACGTAGGGACCCCGGCTGTGTTAATCCTGATCTGCCATTCCCCCTGTGCCGCGAACGCTCGACTTTTGTTCCGCAGTTCACCAGCACATGTGCTGCTGCTGATAAATATAAGATACTGCATCTGTAGAATTAGCTCCATGAAATAAGCTACAGATGCCACAGCCGTTATTCGAACATATCACACGTTGTATACCTCGGAATATCCATGTCATAGCACGTCATTACCGCGTGTTGACTCGTTTTGATCGAGTGCAGAAAATTGCATTTTAGTGTTCTGGATTTTAAACACCTGCAAATTGACACAGTACTGTAATTTACAAATTACAATTCATTTCTGCCACGGAAATGAGAAGAATTGCACCCAAAGAAATTGGGATCCATGAAATTCCAACATAGCAACCACGTGATTGGCCGCGTGGAGTACTGCAGTGCACACGAAAACGACTCCGTGATATGTTCGAATAACGGCCGCTGCATCTGTACATAGAATAAACTACATGAAATGAGTTACATTTTGCCGGGGCCTTTCCTATACATTTACCTGTTAATTCCCTGTTAACCCCTTCAGTAGACACTAGTAATTCCACAAGGGGGGTTACAGATGTATGAGATCCTGCTTTGGTACAACACATAATGGAAAGATCAAGTGATGAATCAGATGTAGAAGCAAATCCCCAATTCTCTGCCTTCTACCAGCACATATTTTAAAACTACATTTGCTTTTCCCTTTTCATCCCATGCATTATTCATTTAAAGGTAGTTTGTAGTTTTTATATTGGAGACATACTGGCAGGAAAAGTACAGTATTTTCTGGGATATTTATCATTATGCTTTTATGCTGTGTTTGGCCCTAAATTTGCAATGAAAAGAAAATTATTTAACAAAGGTTAAAATGCTAGTGGGTGTGTTACATAGCTGGAGGATTTGAAATCATTGCATCTCCAATAAATATTGCTAAGTGGTAGTCACCTTCACTCTATGATGTATCTTGTTGGGTGGTATATCTGCTTTGAATGGTCAGTAGGGTTCCGAAAGGGTTAAATTATACCCATGCTTTTGAATCTCCGGTGCCATCCTTTTCAATGACTTGTCCCTCATACCGTCCCATCAGAATTTGTTTCCGTTGCTTTTATCCGGCTGGACTGTCTCTCCCTGGCTTGTTGATATTGGCATCGTAGGAAGAAAAATTAAATTGTTACGGCTACAAAAATAGAAATCTGTTGGCGTTGCTGTCTTTGAAAATAGCGAGGATTCGTTTGTTTGACAAGCAGGGGATTAATTTCTACTTCTCCTAATGTTTATTTAGATGTAGTTTCCACAGCCTTCTTTATTTAATTATTTGAAGTCATGGGGACAGAGGTGAGGGTCAAGGGGAATGTCATTAGGAGATATTAGATCCCTACCTTAGCATTTTTCCTTTAAAGAAGCATTCCTCTTAAAATTCAATTATCTTTCTGCACTTGAATGTGCCCCGATAGCAGGGCCTCCAATTCAGGAGCGATATGGACCAGAGGAGCAATGGTACACCAATGGAAGCAGGAGCCAGTCAATGAGGGGAATCAAGCATCAAAGCAATGTTTCCCTCATTCAATGGCTGAGCAGCATGATGTGGCAATTTTAATTTACCCAATAGAGATCGGAAGTCAGAGATTAGTTCTCGATCAAAGGACAAGAGAGTGTTGGTTCAGTTCTAAAGACCTTTGAATCTGGTACAGATGCAGTGGCCATTATTCAAACATATCACGGAGCTGTTTTCGTGTGCGCTGCTGTACTCCACGCGGCCAATTGCGGTTGATTTGTTTGAATTTCATGGATCCCAATTTCTTTGGGTGCAATTCTTCGCGTTTCCGTGGCAGAAATGAATGAATTGTCATGTGTACAGTACTGTGTCAATTTGCAGGTGCTTAAAAACCAGAATACTAAAATGCCATTTTCTGCACTCGATAAAAACGAGTCAACACGCGGTAATGACGCGCCATGACATAGGTATTTCGAGGTATACGACGCGTGATATGTTCGTATAACGGCCACTGCATCTGTAAGTAAAAAAACAATTGAGTGTTACTTTAACATACATGGGGCATTGTATGAATCTTATACCACATTTAAAGTAATGCCTTATGGAAAAAACAACCTGTAATATTTCAGAGAAGAAGTACTTTCTCATATTTCCACGAGTCCACCACTGTCAAACGTCATAGTTTTGACCCACTAGTGTTATTTGATAGCCTTTCCTTAATTGATATCCAGGCATCAAGAACTGCATAATGTACCTAACAATGACCTATAAAGTGGCATTATCTCTTTCATTTGGGAACACCAGTCTTATAACGCAGGGAACAACCAAAAGGTTGAATAGGGTTCAGCGCACCACTTAAATTACTCAAGGTCTGTAGATTCCTTTGCAGAGGATAAACGAAGAGTCAGTTCTTTCTTAGTTCAATTCACCATTTTACTCTAAATGTTTCAGGCTACAAATAGCCTTTCCTCATTAAGTGGTTAACTTGGTGGTTTACAAACCTCTGCTTGAGGACAACCAGTCACACCAAGTTATAGGGTTAAACAGTGCACAGGTGAATGTGCACTGAATTACCATCTTAAAAGAATACTCATTGGCAACCCAAAACAACTGGTCTCTCTCAGAGCCATGAAGAGAGGTTTGAGAACCACTGCCCCTCATTATTTGGGTCATGCACAGCAAAGTGTAAACAAATTAAAGAAACAGCATACAACAATGTTATAGCTGTTCCTACATAAAGCAACTTGTTAAATAAATAGCAAACCTGAGCAAAATGGAAAGAAAAGCAATGTTATTTTTTATTTGGCCTGTGACAAAACTAAAATGATTGAATTCCCACAGAAGTCTTCATCAGGGCTTTCTTCCTTTGGAGATTCAACATTTTGTTGCACTGTGGCTCCATTTTCCCTAACTACAAACCTCCAGGAGTTACTCATTAAATTGAATATCCCAGTCGGTTTACTTATTTACTGTAGTACAGGTTAAACCTTAAACCATAAAGCAATCTCCTATTTTTGCCGTCTGGGAGATCTGCTGTCCTTGGATGTCAAGGTCTTAGGTTTAGTCACAGTTGGAAGACTCACATTCACTAAATTCCTTGGAAAATTAAACATTTTGTTTCTTAGTACAAATAACAAAGAACAAAATAAACGTATTTCTTCATCTCCATAGACATGAGTTTTCTTTCAATCATTGTTGCAGACCCGGAAACACCAACTGGCGTTGCACAGGACTGACGTGAGCATGCCAGATAGGACAAATAATGTAAACCACACAATCTGGTTCAAGTGAAGAGACCCAGCCACAGTTTATCCAAAGAGCTATGCAGCATTGTGCCAATATTCTGTTCTTCATTGCGAAAATTAATTCAGGTCTGCCATCTGAATCGACACATTCAGGTCATGAGCGTGTTATGGGAATTATACTTGTTGGAAGGTTTCCTGATATCCAAAAGGAGAACATTGGGCGAATTCTGTGCCCAGGTTTTACTTGGTGCCAACATGTGTTTGCCACATTTTTGAGATGCTATGGACTCTGTTGAATTGATGACATGCTATTTAAAGTAAATAGACTGCATAGTTATTTCCAAAAAGGCTGGACATAATATGCTCGCTTTGAAGGTGAAAATCCTGAGGCAATGTGGGTGATGGATTCCAAGTGTCAGGGCTTTGAAATGTCCAGTAAAGATATGAAACACACACATCCAACTACACGTCTAACACAGATTCTACCGTCTATTCCAATCTCTTAGGAGCTCATGCAGGGGAATCCTTACATAACATATATACATGTGTTTTGCCATTGTAAAGGTAGTTTCATATTTTAAGATGAGTTGATTAGCTCTTCAAATACCACACAATACATGCTGCTTTTAATCAGCACTGGCTAGGAGCTTGTACAGTATATGAGGGGAAAATGCAGGAAAGATTCCAAAGTAGCATTGATTAGGGCTGTGTTATGACACAGCAATGGGGACCATCTTTAAAATGCCTCGGCCTTATAGCCTATTAATCCATTAGTAGTATTGTTGCGATTTTCATGTAAATCATCCATTGGCCTCCTGAACTGAATATTAAACAACCTTATCAGTTTAATGCATTGGAATCAAAGCAAAAAATAGTCTTGGACAAAAACGCATAATGACTGTTACTCTGAAGGGACAGGATACAGCATGTGGATCTTACTAAAGATCCAATTCAGTCTGTTGCCCCATCTACAGTTGTTTTTTTTCCCTCTTTCCCCTCCTTATGGTTTCCTTCAACTGTGCTGGAGGAAAAACAAAGCAGCTAATGTCAGCAAAAACATTAACAAGCAGCATAAATCGGTCTATTCTTTAAAAGGAGCCTTGGAAATCACTTAGTCCACAACGAATCCATAAATAACGGTCTAAATCTGTGTGTAGCTCTCTTTCTGTATACTGAGAAGGAGCACTCACGCTTTTGGTATACTGCCACGGGTGCTGTCTGAAGCAGGGGGGATCCCAGCAATCTATAGAGGCTACTGTACTGTAAGCACAGAAGAGAGCACTCGAGTGAACATGCTATAAATAGAAATCATAGTTTATTATTTGCAGATTGATGCTTCGGTCCAAACCTGTGGACTCTCTGAAGACGTACATTGTACTTCTCTTTTTCTGGACAGACTGCAGTGGGGTAATGTTGTGTCCCAAACAGGACATCCCGAAATAAAGAAAGGGTCTCGACAGGTGTTCCAGGTTGTGTGTTCTATATGTTGAATGTATGTATAGCTTTATTTGTATAGTGCCATCTATGTACATGTACAGCAGTAATACACGTTACATAATAATAGGAGACGTAACAGGAATAAGCGCTGCAGGCATAAAAGTAAACATTAGGAAAATAAACCCCTTCCCTGAAGAATTTACTATCTAATTAGGTGGTGAAACTGATTGTCCATATCAGGGACGCTCTGAGGTCTGTAGCACATTATGGCCTAGATTTACCATGCCTGCCGGCTGACTCCAGGGAAAAAGTGTGATGGGTTATACGGTACAGTATGCTTTAGCAGTATTTAGCCTTTGGCTCATGTGAGACAAAATCGTTAAGCAGGAATAGAGGAGTAGATGTGCCGAGCAGGGCTGGCTGGGATTATCGTGGGGCACAGAACAGGGACATATGGTGTGGGGCCTCTATCCTTCACCTTTTGGCATCTCCAGCTCAGCACCCCGTCCTCATGGCGCCGCGACATCAAATGGTGGTCATCTCGCATCACGTTGTGATGGCAACATCACATGATGTCCCGTTGTCATGGCAACGCGACACCATTTGACGTCGCCGTGCCATGATAACGGGACCCTGCTGGAAGAGATGCTGTCGGAGAAGTTACAGAGGCCCCGCAGTCGCCCCCAAAAAATCAGTTTAATTGTTGTGGGGAACAGGGCTGGGCCTCTGTAACCGCGAGGCTCGGTGTACACGCACCGATGACACCCCCCAAAATGCCGGCCCTGGTGCCACGTGTAGAGTGTTTACCTTTAACACGCAAGCTTCCTAGTTCAATTCCTGCTAGCGCTGAATCAACTCTGTTATATTAAATGTAAAAATAAATATTTTATCAACAAAGCACAAAAATCTTGTTCATTTGTTTTTCTATTGGGAACTTTTCAGTTTAATCTGAAGCACCCTACCACTGCTAAACACTATAAAGAGTGTGCTCCGACCAACTATGGTTGACATAGAGATAAACATAGAAAAACACTTCAATGAGGACAAATCTGCATGTGTTGCCAACACAATACACACAAAAAATGCAATGAAGGTCAAATTCTGCAAAAGAGATACAAAGTAGAGCGCTACTCACACTTTTTGCAGTGACTTCCATTTATTTAAGGAATAGTAGAGAGTGTAACGTTTCAGGTCCATAAGAAAGACTTGAGTGAGATGTGGGGGTTTAGAACCAAATAATATTTTCATCAGGGAAAATTGTCATTGGTAAGAGAGATACTTCATGAAAGTCTATCATGTAATTGATGCTAAAAGTTAGTGACACTGTCTTCCAGTGAAGGGCCTCGTACTCACAAAGCTCTGTAATGGCAATGAGTCCTCAGGTACATAATCCCAGATCCACAGATGTCCATATTGTTAGGTGTTAACGTGCATCTCTAAAACTCACTAACATCAGGTAAGTCGCAATTTTAGCCTGTGAACAAAACTGAACACAACTAAGACACTTGTGAAATATGCTAATTTGGGTCATTTGGATATACTTTGCATATCTAAATTTGCACATTTCCCACGTGTGTACATTTTTGTTCACATTTATCTCTCCATGTGTTGTGTAAAGGAAGGTTTGGGGAGGTATCTAAGTCACTTGTTACTTAGGGATAGTTCCACAGAAGTCTGTCACTTTTGTGTTAACATCGATCATTACCAAAATTGGGAATGGAAGTTATTTTTCTTCAGTTTAACGGGTATCCTCAAAGCTAATGAGATGCAAAAACGACATCCATTAGCAAAACGACAATTATAATGTTACCTGTATAAACAGGGATTATCGTAGTGCTGAGACGCGTTAAACTATACACTGCCCATCCACATTGGAAAAAAGTCTAATTACTGCACATGCGTTAATAACGCCTTACTCGTGTGCGTTACCTAACATAATTACCATTAGCATTTTGACATTTCAAATAAATACACATTACAGACTGAATAACTATCAGCTAAACAGCTCAGCAGTTTACATGACTGAGCAGGCTTCCACCTTTACTGCTGGATCTGCTCCTGCTTCTGAGGCTGGAGGATTCGTAGCCCCAAACTCACTGAGGAAGAGCTGGAGATCATAATCAATGTAGTGGTTTCTAATCACTCTAAACTGTGAGGGTCTCTATGCTTCCGCACCCGCACTGCGGAGAAGCAGGGAATTTGGGGCAATATTCTCCTGAGAATTAATGCCTTGGGAAACACGGTGCAGTCCGCAGGGCAGACAGCAAACTGGCTTACCATGCGGCCTAGGCGAAGAAGACAGGAGGGGGAGCACCAGTTCCCGTGCATCTTACCCCAGTTGAGGTGTACCTGAGCTCTGTAATTTCCACCTCCCAGAAAGTGGGTCTTTCTGGACTGACAAATTAAGAAATTAAGAGATCCCTGGTCAGCTATTTGTTGAAATTACGTACTGAAGGGGTGCAACCATGGAAGTAATTGAATATGACACATAGAGAAAAGAATCCCTTTATGATTCACTCTTCCTCCACTGATAACTTAAATTATACGTTCATCTTTAAACAGAGAGAAACCATATTATTAAAACCTCTAAAGCGCAGAAAATGGCAGTAGGCACTGAGTAAATAAAGGGGGACAGCGTAAAGTGCTGTGTGTACCAATGTGTAAGGTGCTCTGAGTGCTAGAAGTGAAAATACTACAATTTGTGCAATAAACAAAAAGTGCTATTATAGTTCCTTGACATAAAGCACAGAAATAAGTGACATGATGGTAACTCTCCTACATCCTTGGAGGTGTCCCAGTCTATAGAGGATTCGTGATGTTTGGGTCTATGTTTGCTGGCTGGAAAGTTATGTCTAGAGACTCACCCTGCTTATAGTCATTCGTATCCCTATCGAACTTTTTTCTGTTTCCTGTCCTTAATATCCTTAGTGAATTTATCAATGTTATGTTTTAATTTAGTTTCACACTCGGCAAATTCTCAAATTCGGTCAATAGTTTCATCAACTCATTCGAGCAGCGGCTGAAAATAATATCACAAGATTTCATAAATTCGTCATCTAGCTTATGATGTGAAGGTGACAAATTAATTCTCAGGCCTCTCGGTATCAGACCTGACTTAATTTATATCCCACCAAAGTTTAGCTTTGAGTTACTATCAAGACCACCTACTGTAAGAACAGATACAGATAGGACACGTTTTTAAGATTCAGGTCCCCATTACCCACCTTTCAACAAAAGAGGGAGACTCGTAGAGGACAGACAAGTTGGACTAAGATGGAAATACAAATGTCCCTTCAGACGGAACAGATAACGGACACTAATACTGACAGCAATTAAGTTATCAATCTCTCTTCATTTATACTTGATGAACATCATATTGGGGCACTTAAAATTCTGTCCTTCTCCACGTCGGAGAACTTTAATCTCTTCGACTGGGTGAAGGACACATACTTGTTTCGGAGAAAACTTATTTTCCACAATTTTTTCAAAAGGAGAGAACTTGCTCAATTAAGGAACCAGGGATTGGCAAACCTGGATTCCAGAGATATATTGTATCTCAGGGACCTCACTTCACTGTTTGATGAAACATTGAGAAATTTGGGAGAAGGTCCCTTTACAATTTTAAAACCTAAATCAAGGTTCACTCCTCCATTGGAAACAAGCCCCAATGTTGAGATTTTTTATGAAACTCATTACCTGTCAAGGGTTGATCTATAGCTGGAGTGGATCCCAGTGGCAGGAACAACAGGTAGCATTGTCGGGGTCACAAGTAGAGGTCGGAGGAAGGGGGCAGATAGTATGATCGGGGTCACAGGCAGAGGTCGGAGTCAGGCGGCAGATAGCGTGGTCGGGGTCACAAGCAGAGCTCGGAGGCAGTCGGCAGATAGCGTGGTCGGGGTCATAAGCAGAGGTCGGAGGCAGGCGGCAGATAGTGTGGTCGGGGTCATAAGCAGAGGTCGTCAATGAGAAGACAGGAACAGGACTGGGACTTGGGAACAGGACTAGGACTGAGGAACAGGGCAACAGCAAAAGGCAACAGCAGCAGTAGCAAAAACAGCAGCAAAAATACAGGTACCTAGCAGGTGCTGGAGGAACCAGTCTGAACAGGCAAGGGAGGAACAGGAAAGGGAGGTTTATATAGGTCTGGCTGGAGGCATGGGACAGGAGCACAGGTGTCAGGTTTCAGCATCTGGAATGTTCTTTGAGAGATCTAGCAGTGTAGCAGCAGTTCCGGTGGATGAGCATTGGTACTGCAGGCTAGAACCTGACATCACCAGGGATTTAGAACGCCTTAAACCATCTAAGACCCTTGGTAACCTCAATATGAAGGAACGAAAAGCCCTGAAAGAACTACAAGCAAATTCAGATATTACGATTAAACCCTCCGACAAAAGGGGGAATATAGTAATACTGGATAAGAGGGATTACATCAAAGAAAATAAGAGATTGCTGTCAGAATGTTTTTGTTATACAGTACTGTTCTCACCACAGACCATACCATCCAATTTAAAAAAGATCTTAAGTCCAACCTAGATCAGGGGATTCTTAATAAAGTTATGTCCAAAAAAGAATATGATCAACTCCCTACGACAGCACCCAAGTTGGCTACATTCTATAGCTTACTTAAAATTCATAACAGTATGCATCCATCCACAGAATGCCCCATCGTCTCTAGGATAGCCAACCTCACTGAACAATCCAGTGTATATGTCAATCACGTTTTGTCACCATGCTACCATCTTTCCTACGGACACAAAAGATGTTTTGAATAGATTGAACGATGTTGCTATAGATGATGAAACCTTGCTCATTATCCTTGATGTAGAGGCACTATATACATCTATAATACACAGGTCGGGCATTGATGCAGTGGCGTATTTTCTTAAGATGCGGAGTTACCATTTCGACAACCATAATATCCTTATTCTAGACCTCCTAAAATTCATCCTCACCCATAATTATTTCCTATTTGATAGGAAGATTTATCATCAAATATGAGGTATGGCAATGGGGACTACGTGTGCCCCAAGCTATGCCAACCTCTATCTTGGGTGGGGGGAGGCAGAGGTAGTTTTTCAGGAAGATAATTGCAGATATACCTCACCCACAGAAGGATGTGCGATGTATATTGATGATATAAGTATGCTATGGAAGAATACACAACATCTCTTTGAGGAATTTGTGACCATACAGATCACCAACCATCTTAATCTGAGACTCACACACAAAATAAACGACCAAATTATCACTTTTTTGTTTTTGAGAATCTCGAGAGGTCCAGCAGGCCTAATGGAAACATCTACACATCACAAAACTACAGCTACCAATAGTTTGCTATGCTAAAATAGTCATCACCCACATTCACAAGTGGCTGGCATTCCAACGGGACAATTTCTCAGGGTGAGAAGAAACTGTTCCACAGATCAAGAATTCGAAAAAGAGGCTATTCTTATGAAACAATGTTTCATTGAGAGGGGCTACAGTAAGAGGATAATTAAAAATACCTATAATAAAGCCAAGTATACCGTCCGAAGCTCTATCTCGATTGACGAAACAAGTATCTAATCAGATCAGAATGTCATCCGTTTCATAGGAAATAACATCTTAGTGACCACTGACACTGCTTGAGGATAATGAGCTGTGTCAGGTCCTAAAACCAAAACCCACACTGGTGAGCAGAAGAGCCACTAACAAAGGACAAACTTGTGCACAGTCACTTCATTACACCTATCAGAGATATGTGGCTTAAGAACAGATCAGTAGGCAATTTCAAGTGCCAAGGCTGCAAAGCGTGTCACTTTTCCCTACCTACGAAACAATTCTATAACTGGGATGACTCCAAGCAGTTTGAAATAAAACAATTTATCAACTGCATGACTATTGGAGTCATCTACCAGGTGTTCTGCATATGCAGAAACAAATATTTTGGCAAGACAACACGTCAGCTGCGCCATAGAGTACTAGAATATCTGGATGCCATTAGGAACCACCTAGACACACCATTGCCAAATAATTTCCATCAAGTACTGTACATAATGGCAAATATGGTGGCCTAGAATTTCTGGACATAGGACATTCCCCAGCAGACACAAGAGGATGAGATTGGACAGAGAAATCATTCAAAAGGAAGCAAAATGGATTTTCAATCTGGGGACATTATCGCCTCAAGGCCTCAATGAGGGTTTTGTTTTTTCCCCATTTATTTAATGAATCCAGCAATCTTGACGTACTTATCTTCCTATTTATGCGGCCACTGTATCTACTCTCCATCTGGTACACTATCTGGCTAGTCTGATAATTTGCAATCTATTACCAATGTAATCTCTATACGGTTGGGTTCAGCGATATCCTCACAGACTATTTACCTTTGTACTAACCATTTGTCTGCATGCGCTGTTTATTTAATACCACAAGTTCCAATATCCCTGGAACCCTGTTTTCCTTCGCCTTCTCCTGATGTCTAGGTTAACAGTTCACAATGTGATCTCCACATCAATGTTGTACAGTATAGAAAGGGGTTAAACTCACCTCTATCACCATGGCAATAGGATGCCTATAAATATCTGCTCCATAGAATAGGCGGGCCCACCCTTGATGAAGCATTCTGACGTGAAACGTACGTCGGTGGTGCGTGTGTGCGCAGTGATGTCGCGGCGTTACGCAAACAAGGCGGCAGCTTTGAAAGTGCTATGTTACACTAGACACTTTTCTTATGTGAGGGAAGGGGCTTCTTCAATTTGTTATACTTATGTCAGTTAGTTTAAGAGGCTATAAATTGATACGTGATCCATGAGTCCCTGTGCCTCAAGGCATTGCACATTAGGTGTGCCGATATAACTACTAGGCATTGAGTCGTCCATCATACCTCAATACTGTAACTCTGAGTCTGCCTGAGCTATGGAGTGTTATTAAGACACCGCGCCTCATATATGCAATCTTCTGGTGACCATCGAGCAGTGTGGTTATCGGCTAAGAGTTGGCATATCGGCACAGATCCAATATTGAGGCCAATATACTGTACACAGGGGGGCCTTTTGCATGCAGTATCCCTGGTAAAGAGAATATGACTCTCGACACAAATCTTCTGACTTTGTGAGGTTTTACTATTACTTTAAGGGTAATGACTGCATGCCGATCACCCTGTGCTTTGTCCTAATATTTATGGGACCTGTTAAATGACCATTTATTGGCTATTTTGCATAATGTAAGGGACCATGTATGTTTAAATTCACTGCTATGACCACTAAGCATTAGTCTGTAACTCGGTGACCTCTTTTTACTGTTGATACATGGCTTGCATTACATCAGTATATTTTACTAGCGACCCTTTACTATCTATCTAAGAGTCCACCTAGAGTACTGATCAAATCCAGACTTCCCTGGGTTATTATTCCCTGCTGTGTCCACTACATCGGATACTAGAACTAATAGGCAGGTATGCCTTATACGATCATTTCTATTCAGCCGGCTCCCCGGGGCACCACGTTTACACAGCAGCCGTGTGTGTGTATTTTTCATTGCAGAATATTAAGTTCACCACACTTAAAGTTGACACATCACATTTTGATACATTATTGTGAATTTTCCACTGTTCACTATAAGCTCTAAACATCCGAGCAATTCATAAATCTATTGTATCAATGATATGGTGTAGATATTTAACAACACTTATCTATCTAATTCAACCACCAGCAAGTAATTTTTACCACTACTATACCAGAATTGTGTACGGATATTGATCACCATATTTGTTGGGGTCAGATGCAGATGGGACCACAGTACCACAGTCATCTGTCCTCTTAACATACTATTCTGGTGTTATAACACTCTGCTGACTGGTTGAAATTACTGAGTATTTCAGTACAGTACATACCCATTCGTAACTCAACCCTGTGTGGACACTTATCTGCTATACTTTTATACTAGTGTGTATTTTGTATACGTCCGTGTTGCTTATTGATTGGCCATAGATCTATTCACCAATCCGTACTGTATATTCTCTTTTATATTATCTATATTAAAGTATTTTAATAATTATTCATCCAAAATCACTAGAAGTATAAAGTGCATTCAGAGGGATTCTGTCTTTCTACCGTTGCCCCCTTTGTCTTTTATTTAACAGACTTATTTTTAAGGAGAATTGCTCAATGTTTTTGTTATCAAGAATTTCTCTGCATCGCACCAGCCAGTGTAAAGCTGGAGATAACAGACGTACAGTATGTTTCCCGCCCCCCACATTCCTTTATTGAATACACAATGATCTATTCTGGTTCAAATGTACTGTATATATGTTTTTCCGTTCTTAGGACGCGTCCATGCTTATTGCATGCACGGCTCTACCAAACACATTACAGTCTATGCGAACGTCCATAGTGCGCGTGTGCGCGATGGCGCGGCTGTTTTTTTGGCTCCCCATCGCGAGGATCTGTAGTCCACAGATCGCTTGGCTATGGGCATGATAAGCTACTATAGAAGTCAATGGTCACACTAATACAAGTGTATTTATTGAAATGTTGGCCATGTTTATTTTTTTTTAAATACAGGATTGGTACCGCGGGCCAGCAGGGATCCACGGGGACCACCCAAGGACCCCTGGATGCCCAAGGGGTCCACCTGAGGATCCACAGACACCTGCAGGGAGGAACCAAGGGCTCCACAGCTGTGGGGGCCCCGGGGACCCGCAGGGACCACCCAAGGGCCCACAGACACCCGTGGTATTACCTGCTAAGATATTGAAAGGGTTAGTCCACCCAAAAGACCCCCACAAGGCCAAAACACCCACCAAGGGCCAAATACCACCTTCACCCACCCCCCCCCCCCCCTACCCACAAAAAACATGGCACTGGAGTTTAGCCTTTCATTGCCTAAGCGGATATCCGCTAAGGTAATGAAGTTTCTTTCATGTAATTTTTATTACTAGTGTTGATGAGCAGGGGGTCTCCTGAGCTGGACCGCTTTGATTTCAGCCTCGGGGACCCCCTACTTCCCGAGTTACAGGCCCTGTTATGGGGTGCCGGTATCTCCTATGCATGTAAATGTCCTGCGTCACGTGATTGGGACATTTCAATGCATAGGAGATACCGGCACCCCATAACGGGGCTTATAGCTCGGGAAGCAGGGAGTTCCCGGACCTCAAATTAATGCGATTCTGCTCTGAAGACCCCCTGCTCATCTACACTATTAATAAAATTAAAATGTAACAACTTTAATTTCCGGCGAGATTTGCGCAGAGAGAGGCGTCTCTTTCTCTCTCTCTCTCTCTCTCTCTCTGTAGCAGAAACAACTCATCAGGTGAACCCTTTTCAGAGGGGCGTTCATCTCGATGCCAGCTACTCGCCATTTGTTGAAATGTTGCTATCACTCATGTAGCCAGGTCACCTGACGGCTACTATTCTGCCCTTGTAACTGTGCTGTACAGAGTGAATAAACCGTTCCTGTTGTTATATACATCCTGCCTGGTGCGTGACCTTACTGGGGGGAGAGGCAATAAGTTCTACCGTGGGAGATCACCTTCAGAGCCTACGGCAGATGGCGGCGCTGCACTGCTAAAGAGATATGTGGGCTATGAACCCCAGAAGCCTGTTCCTGTGTCCCCACAAACACCGGCGGATGACTCAGCCCTCCTGTTGCCAGCAGGTATATGCACCATACACCCTGTAATGGCCCCTATCTGCGACCGGGTGGGGGAAACAACGTTACATTGGTATTCGGGCCTTTCTGCATACTGTGATAGCACCGCTGTCAAAAATGACAATTTATAAACCCTGGTGATTTTTTGTGACTGACTTTAGTGCATGAGGCCCATCGTATGATACTGTATATGAAGAGAAGGATTGACCTAATGGTTAAGGAAAAGGGAGTTCCTCAGAGGTAGGAAATAGTCAAGAAAATAAGGTAAAAAATATACATTTAATAAACATTAAAAAATATATAACATGAGCAATGATCAAAGTAGAATTCACTCCTCACGCCAGGCAAAAATTAAAATCCTACTTACAGGAGTTAAGTAGGTATTGCACATTGAGTAATGTCCCTTATAGGGAGTAGCTGCCTCTCATCTCTGGCGAACACCTCTGGAGTCCTGAGAGAGCCCTGTCATGCACCTGCAGTGGATGCTCGGCGGTGTGGGACAGAGAGAGGAAAGGTCCTGCAGCAACTGAGAGCCGGGGCCTGCCACGACCGGCAGCAGGTCCTGGCCAGAGGTCAGGGGAAAAATCTGGAGTGCCGGCCAGCCGGGTGGAAAATTGGAGTGCCGGCCGGGCCCCCCCCCAGCCTGCGGGCCCAGGACACCAGACCCGGTTGTCCGCCCTATCGATGCTTAAGATGCAGGCAGTGAAGTCCTGCTGCTCCCAGTAAGTCTTTTGCCCTATCCGTGCAGGCTTCTCTGCTATGTGGCACTTTTGATTCCCCACTGTTGCCAGGCAAAACCCTCTGGTCACCAAGCCTGAATCCCTGCAGACGGGAGCTCTGATTTCTGTGTTCCTCAACCGACTCAAACAGGAACACTGAAAAGCAGCTACTTCTTGCCTTTTATCCCCTGCTCAATCAGGGGTTTCACACATCACATGCATGAAACCTGACACCAGTGCAGTTTCCTGCCCTGTAAAGGGAGTTTAGCTCCTTGACTTCCTTACATGCGGTTTCAAACCTCTCACTTTTTAGGTGGTCCTCTGCTGAGTATATGGAATTTTTTGGAGAGTACATATTCTCAGTTTAATCCAACGACACTGTAATGTGTGAGGCAAAAACTCCTACGCATTTTGTGGGGATGCCTTAAGCCACTTCATCATTCCCTCAGAGAATTCCATACACTTAGCTCAGGACCTAAAAAGTAAAAAAGACTATTTATGTAGTACTTTACTCTACCTGACTGATGGAAAAACAATACAGACCGGCGCCTCAAAGTCCAAATGGA
This sequence comes from Ascaphus truei, assembly GCF_040206685.1. NCBI lineage: Eukaryota > Metazoa > Chordata > Amphibia > Anura > Ascaphidae > Ascaphus > Ascaphus truei. The sequence goes on along the minus strand of NC_134488.1, from coordinate 69,054,167 downwards.
AAGAATAAGGATGAGTCCAAAGACTGGCTGCAATGTCCAATGGGGGATGATCCAGTCGTTAGACAGCAGACTCCTCAGCAACAACCATGATATATAGTGCAGGGGAGACAAGAGGAAAAATCATAGCGTAACAAGGTATGAACTGAACATATAACACATAGACATAGACAGACAGGCACATACAACAATGACAGATAGGCTGACTAATAAACAGAGAATTTATTTAACACAATAAAATGCAGAGAACTAGTGGAGAGCAGGTCTAGGATCCGGTGTGTAAAACCGGAGTCCTACTTACAAGAAGTCCAAAAGGTACAGGCAGGTGTGTAAGGTAAGCGTGGTCCGGCGGCAGCTGTTAGTGGACACGTGGCACTTAGGGAAGACTGCAGGCACCTCTTCTGATCGATACCAGGCTGGGCGTCACTGCAGGCAGCTTCTCACGATGCCTTCCGTCCGCGACCGGAATTGCGTCACTGTAGGCGGGACCGCTTTCCGGAACTCACTTCTCCTGTTGACTGTAGCCTGATGGGTTCTTGCAGGGGTCTGCTCCTATTGAAGTTCACTGCCAAAATGTAACTCTCAAAGGCCCAACGCGTTTCGTGCGCATGCGCACTTCTTCAGGGGATAGTTGGCACAGTTCATGGAGTCTTTAAATACTGACAAGGGATACACCATTGGTTGGAAAAAATGTCTATCAAATAAACTTGTGGTGGCCATGATTGGTTAGAACTCCTGTCAGTCATGTCCTGTGCAAAAAACAGCCTAACATACATATAATACAGACATATATTACATAAAAAACACACGAAAAAACAAAAATGACAAAACATCCTAACAGTCAGAGAATTTGTTCTGTATCAGTAGCAAAAATTATAACATATTTGTCAATATACTGATCCATCCTATATCGATGTAACATACTTTTGCACATTGTGGCACTAACACGTGCAAATTTGCAAATGATGCTGTTTGATACCTTTATATATCCACGTCTTCATAAATAAAATTCAAAAAGCTATATTATTCATTTTAAATAATTAATTATTTTATGAAATATTCAAATATTAATTTTATATATTTAAAAATTCAGTTTATTAAAAACCTAATTATTTACCTGACTGATGTCACTGAGGTGCGCGAGCGCCTCAACATCGTGAGCAGCATCAGCTGCCAACGGGATTTAACAGGTGGATGAGACTATCGTGACGATTGTCGTGTCCGATAAACATGCACAGAACAGCTGATCCAGGTGATTGCTGCAGAGCGGCAGACAGGCTATGTCAAATGTGCCAATATATTTGCATTTCTGTATGTGCATTACTTACCTTCCACATTGTGAATACAATTTTATGAACATACAGTACTACACTATGGGACTTATTCTGTAAGCTCCGTTAGCGCTGAACCGTGTGATCTGCACGGAAAGCCCCATTGACGAGAGAGAAAGAGACAGAGACACATACATAGACAAATATAGAAAATCATGGTTTTGCAATCTATTGTTAAGGTGTTTGTTATTTGATTTACAATGGAAAAAGATGAAAAAATATTTAAGATACTTTGATTTTCTTCTGTTTAATTAATTAACTTTTTTCTTCTTCTGGAAGTTACTCATAAAAATCATTGAAAAAAAGTTTCATTTTGACCAGTAAGAAGAGCTACGATTCTCAGAATAACATTCTTTTTGCTTTACTTCTCAAAAGGCGTGTCCAGAGCTCAACCTATTTGCATTCCTATCACTGCTGAGACGAGAATCCACATTAACAAGATCAGCAACACTCTGCCATATGGTTTGAATCGGTTTGTACAACACTTTGCCAGAATCTACGTAGGGCTGGGAGTTTTACAGTCCCTGTTGATCCCCCTTAATATTCAAGAACATCTTTCTGCATTCACTTAAAATTAGTTCTGCTTGGGTAAGTGAGTCCAGGGTTCTGGCACTAAACTGGGATAACTCACTTCCCAACTTTAAGGGGGAGATGTATCACAGCAAAAACAAGTGTGTTTCCTTCACGTTGAAACAGCAATTACACTTTTTTCGCATTAAGTCGTATGCTTCTGCAGCAGTAGAAGGGTTAAATTACCTTGGGGGCGATCAAAGTAAAATTGGCGCAAATTGCATTATTCTCATTTTTTTCTCTTTGTGTCAACGTGTCAAGATATTTGCTCCGAGTTTAGCTTTGCAACATTCTGTTGGTCCTCTCGCACTGAAAAGGTTAAAACCCCATTCGCTGCTGTGGAAGCAACTGAGCAAGTTGCAAAAGGTCTAATGCTGCTCTGGGCTGCAGCGGTTTGGCTGGGATTTCAAGTTATGTCATATGTGTAAATCAGGCACTTAGTGGCTTTGAGATCCGTGTGCTTATCCACCAGTGGAGGATTAAGGGGTATGCAAAAATAAATAAATACTCCCGTCCCCGAAAAAAAATTATTTCCTAGTAAACATTGTGGTTTCTAAGCCAGTATCAAGACACAGAATTGTTAACAAGCTGAGGTTGTAAACTGCAAAGTGGATGTTATTGAATTCAACACTGTACTGTACAACCCCCCAATCCTCCACTTGATATCTAACCAGGATGGGAAGGAAGGGTCTCCAGCGCTATTTTCAGTTCCACGAGCCCGCGTCTCGAGATGCTTACCAGTAAAAGTAGCGCTGGTACCTGGTATTGAAACCCCCGCTTCATGCATGCTAATAGGAACGGATGGCGTTGCTTGCTTTTGGCCTGGGTGACATTGGAAGTTTAAATTGCCATTTTGTTTCAACTGGAATGTGCCACATTTACCAGTAAGTATCTCGGAAGTCAGGGGGTCCACGGAGCTGAAAATGGCGCGTTTCAGCTCAGAGAACCGCGATTCCATCCTGGTTAAAAAAAAAAGGGAGGGGGGGGGGCAGTTAAAAAAAAACCTGTAGGTGGAAAGGATTTATAGAGGTTTAGAAGCAAATAAAAGTTTGTGACTTCATCAAATGAGTGAAGACATTCAAATGGCAGTGGGCCGGTTATATCGCAGGAAAAAATGACCATAGTTGGATTAAGATGCTACTCGACTTTATTCCAAATGCTAATAAAAGACGATGGCCAAAAATAAGATGACAGGATGAAAATGGTACATTTGCTAAAGCAACATGGAGAAGAGAGGCTTGCAACCACATTACAGTACCGAGAAGATCATTGGGGAGGCCTTCATCCAGCAATGGATCAACAAGGGCTGAAGATGAGGCGATATATAAATATATATATATATAAAAAGAAAAATCCAATTCCTGGATTACCGTATATATAATAAAAAAAACGGTAATCGAGGAATTGGATTTTTCTTTTTTTATGTTTTTCGTTGCACATTGACTGCTAATGTATTAATCGGTGCCTGTTTATGGTACAGATGAATACAGTGGGAGCCAATGCATTTTTTGGCAAATGCATTTCTTCTATTGACTGTTTTATTTTCTATGTCTTTTTATTGTTTAGATTAAATTGATTTGAATTGTCATGGCTTGTTTTTTTCTTTTTACAGATTGGTTAGCGATCTTATTTAATGATGAATTTTGGGGGCTACTGGTTTTAATTAATGTGTTTCCTAGTGGATGTATGAATTAATTGTTTTGTTGGTTACTGATTTTAGGTATTAAATGTATTTTTTAGCTAGTGGTATTATTTATGTAATTGATTGCATAGTGGTTTTAATTATTTTATTGAATGCCTAGTGGTTTTATTTCTTTAATTGATTGGCTAGTGGTTTTATTTAGTTAATTGCTTGGTTGGCTAGTGCTTTTAAGTTTTGTTTCTGGGTGTTTAGGTGCTTGTTGTATCTGTTTTAGTATTGTGTATTTTTGACATTCATACTTTTGTATTAGTTATAGCATTGATTGCTATAGTAGCTTGGCATGTCCATATTATATGGGTATGATGTACTACTATGCCACTCAATAGGTACAGGGTGGGTATAGTGGGTCCGGGGTGGGTGGTTAGGCCTCCCGGGTGGGTAGTGGGGTAGGGTGGGTTAACCCCTTAATTACTATAGCGGTTATTAATCGCTACAGTGATTAAGGGGTCAAGGGCCATTAAATTATATTTTTTCATGTATTGTTGCTGGCATCGGAGGACATGGCCATGCAGTATTCTGACGAGGACACCCTTCATGTTGGCAGGGGTAAGTAGGACGGTTTTTATTTAATTTATTTATGCTGGCTGGCTAAAGTTGTGTTTTATAATGGGCAAATAATCTATTATCCATATCTTGATAATAGTCATTTTGCACATTACTGTACTGTATGTGTTGTGTGTGTGTGGAGGGGAGGTGTATTTATTGAAATATAGGCCATGTGTTTTTTTTTTTTAAATACAGGAATGGTACTGCAGGCCAGTGGGGACCCACGGGGACCACCCGAGGACCCACGGACGCCCAAGGTGACCACCCGAGGGCCCATAGAAACCCGTGGGAACCACCCGAGGGCCCCCAGACACCTGTGGGAACTCCTCGGAGTTCCCTGTGGGGCCTGCGGACACCCGTGGGGTCCACCCGGGGACCCCCACCGGCCTGTCGTTTTAATCCTGTGTTTAAAAAAAAATAATGGTTTTATGTGGGGGCACAGGGGTGGGTTATGTATTGTTGTTTATGAAATATTGAATTGGCTTTTGGTGGCTTAGGAGGTGGGTAATAGGGCTGTTGTGGGTATTTTTTTGTATTGTGGGTAGCAGTGGTGGGTGAAAGGGATGTATTAGCCCCAAAGATGGGTGTTTATGGATACCGGGTGGGTAGCAGGTGGACTTAACCCCTTCATTACCTTAGTGGTTAATACCGCTGAGGTAATGAAGGGGCTAAGTCCACCCGCAAGCCCCCAACACCCACCAAGGGCCAAATACCACCTTCAGCCACCCCCACTACACACAATAAGTATTGCACTGCCGGTTAAACCCTTCATTGCCATAGCAGTTAGCCGCTAAGGTAATGAAGTTGCCTGTAAATACATTTTTCATGCATCTGAATCATGCCGGGGTCTCCGGTGCGGACATTAATGGGTATCAGCTCCGGAGTCTTCCGGCATCAATCCGACGCTGGAAAAATAAAAATAAATTCTAAGTGCCATCTTGCCGCTTCTCGGCAGCTTCTCCCCACCTTCTTGCCAACTTTTTGTGGCGGGAAGATTTGGAGAGGAAATCTCCATTCTAGAGCGGTGATCAGCCTCGATATGCTGATCGGGGCTACTAGAATTGAGCGAGTTTGAGAAGCGGTGATAAGTGGCTTATCGCCACGCGTTTGGCATTTTTTTCCCCCGACAAAACCCCCCTGCGATTTTTGCTCTTATCGCCAGCTTATCAGGGCTTACGGAATTGCAATAGGCTTTTTTGTCGATAAGCTGGCGTTAAGGGGCTTATCGATGCTTATAGCATGAGGCCCTATGTTGGGGCGTACTCTGAAGGAATTTTTCCAGGGAGCGTGCATATCCTTCATGACGAAAACAGAGACAGTTGGGTCGTACCCTGTAGGAAATTGTCCAGGGAGCGTGTACCCTGCTAGCTGCATAAAAGAAAAATACTAGGGACAGGGCCCTTTCAGTTGTTGCTTGGGACCCTGGGTACCTTAAAGAAAATGTGCTTGTGGGGTGTACCCTGTGGAAAATTGGAGTGAATACCCATCATTTTTGAAAATTCAGTGTAAGGAACGGGCCCTTTCAGTTTTTGCTGGGGACCCTGTATACCTTTTCTTTATACTGTATGGACTGTGTGCTCAAAATGGAGTCCACCGCATGGTCTGCATTCTCAAAATGGCATTCCTCCCGGAAAAACGGGACCGCATCGGCTTGCAAAGCATGATTCAATATTTTCTGCAAAGTTAGTGCAAGCTATTCGGCGCAAAACCAATGACCCCCGCCCATCGCTGTGACTGGCTCAGCCAGAGCCAAGTCACTCCTTGATCTGCCATGCCCTCCTAGGGGAGGGCACCAACTAAGACCCAATTGGAAACCACCTCTGTCATGGGAGGCGTCAACCACACCCTGCTTTACTTCAGTTCCAAAGAGCTGAGCCAGAGGAAGGCGCTACCTTGCCTTATTGCTGTTTACTACCACTACCTCATAATATTCCTGAAATATGTCTGCTTTGGAGTTGGCTAACTATTACCTACCAGGAGGCTACCTGGTAGTCACCATTCACGGCCAACACCATCTGCGCTGTGTGTGCCCAAACTGCAGCCTACCTGGGGCTGATGCCAGCCCTAACGTGCGGTGCCAGCACTATGGGGTTTTTTTCATGCGGCCTGCCAGCCCAGGCTCAACCAACACTGCTTTCCAGCCAATCGACTGGGCTGCCACACCAACCGGTGCGGCCCATGCAGAGTCCTAGGCTGCCGCTGATATTGTGGGCCCATGTGCCCTGACCATCACGCCCAGATGCCCATGTGGCTCCGGTGCCAAAGGTACCTACTCTGACCTACCTTGATTTGTACACCACGGGGCAACTCGTGGGCCCTGCTATCTGCTAACCAAGGCTTCAGTGTATCAGTGTTGGAGACGACCCCCACTGTGACATTGCTGATGGTTCCAGGACCAGAATCTGTACCTGCCGATGACTGGGAGGGTGAGTTGACTGTCCCGGGGATATTGGGAGCACTTCCCTGGCGGCGCAGGAGCGGGCAAGCTCCGTGCCCATGGCCGCTAGGAATGTGAGGTGCCCCGACATCGCAGCCTGGAGGTGTCCTTACCCTCCCCAGAAGAAGATGAGACCAGCCGTCCGAGACTTGCGGAGGAAAGACCAACCCTTACCTGCAGTCGGAGGCGGTCCTGAGCCACAGGCGTCCATCCAGAAGGTTGTGGTGCATCCAGAACCACAGAGGTGCCCCACGCCTGAGGAAGACGCCAGAGCAGTGAAGAAGCCATATGCAGAGGGTCCGGTGGAGCCCGAAGACGTCCCCTACCTTCGGATGGGTGAGGCTCCAACGTCTTACTTTTACCAAGATCCTGCTGCGGCATATATACGGATGATGAGCCAGGCAGGGCCTTGTTCGGTGTGCCACGGGGTGATGCACTTCCGGCACTGCCAGATGTAACCAACGTCATCCGTGCCGCCGGACCCTTGCCTACCTGGAAATCTTGCGAGACCGGCCCGCCATGATGATGTCAGCCGCTCAATCTGCGGAACTTCCGCTGTGACCTTCAGGGGTGAGTGATGGACAGTTCGTTACTGCCCCTGCCCCCAAAAAGACCCCGCTCAGAGGAAGGGGTCACTGGACCCCTGATACCACCACTCTACCCCTCCCTAAGGGCAATGGTAAGATTGCACCCAAAGGACTGGTCATGGACAATGTTAGGCCCTGTTCACCGGCCCCAGCTGCCCATGTCCCTTCCCAGGCCAGTATGTCTGCCCTGATACTACCACCTTGGGGTAGGGGTAAGCCCACTCCAGAAGGACATGTTGGGACATATCTAGGCCGCAATCACCGGCCTGTACTTCCAAGGCCATCTCTGTACAGGACAGTATCCAGGATCCTGTTTCATCTGCTGGTGCTAGCTCTGCCCGTTGAACCCATTTTTGTATTATCCCATTTTCCCAGTGATGATCTGTCCCCTGGTTTGTCAACTGATTTAAGGGACTGGGATTTTGGGGGGAGAAGTGGTTTGTCTGATGAGTCAGAGGGAGAAATTCCGGTGTTCAGTCGCATACCTGTGGTTAAGGCCCCATGGTCATTCAGGTCTTTTAGAGAGTCTGCTTTATCGCAACAGTCAGCTACATCTGGAATGTCCTCACAGATGGACACGAGGTCCAGAAGCCCAAATCCAGAGCATCTGTCCGGGGAACCCCTTAAAGGTGGGAACCTATGTTTCAGGGATACACAATCAATATGAACAGGACTAGGTTCCTTCTGGTGGGTGGCCTTATGGTGGATCACTGGTGGGAGAAGGTCAGTTTTCACCAGAGGACATAGCTGAGGCCCTCCGTAAGAAGGTACAGAACTCAAGCTACTGTAGGGGTAGTGCCGCCTAAGGGACCCTCCATCCTGTACCAAGAGGTGGAAATTAGGGAACCTAAATTTTGGGTTTTACCTGGGCAGGCAGGTACTAACAAATTGTTCAAGATCAGTAGGGCAGAAAGAGCCATCCTTCATAGGTATAAACAATCTCATGGGTACGAATTCCCCTATGTACCAGAGCTCATCATGGATGAGATTGATGCCAATAGGGATGAGTGGCTTAAGCAGGCAGCACTGGACCATCTGCGGTCTAAAACTACGGAAAAGGTATTCATAAATGAGTCCTGAATTTGTAGCATCATGCGGGAATGGATAGTGGGATGGAGCATCAGTAAGGATAGGGTGGAACTCCGTCAGAGACCTGTTCCGCCTAAGACCCATTTCATATGGACCAAGTGTTTTGATGGGCGGGTAGTAAAGAAACCCGATCCCAAGTCCTATAAATAGAGATCCTAATCCTATTTCATGTTGGAAGTATTTTCATTGACTATCATCGCTGTAATCAGTGGATGATATGGGTTAGTAATGTTGTATACTGTATATTGGTTTATGTCATGACGTCTGACTTAACCTTGTGTTGTATTGCAGGCTCCAGGTTAATGGATGGTGCACTAAATTTGGTCTCATTGGGGACATGGGAATTTCACCTAACGGGAGAGTGTAGCCATAGCTTGTCCAGACTATACTTTCTGCCTCCTGTCACGTAAGTCCCAGTAGTTATAGGCAGTGGGCAGGCTATCCTGTGGGGTTTAACCCCCCCCTCATGCAACCTCCTTGAGTGGCAGGAGTGGAGGTAAGGCATGGTATGCGAGTTACCAATCTGGATGCAGCCCAGGTCCCCTCCCTTTCTACACTAAGGAGGAGGCACTCCAAATTATAGTGAGTTGAGCTCTCCCCCTCCTGGGGTAGAGACATGCAGTTCATCTCTCCCCCTCCTGGGACTGACTGCAGCCTAAGATCTGAGCAGAGCACAAGGCCTCAATACTGCAAGAAGGCCGGTGCCATCCAGAGGTCTGGGACCTATCCTGAAAACTCATGCATACGCTGTAATGACAACTGCAGTGGCTGCCTCAATAAATGATCCTGTTTTATATACTTTTGTCTAAGTCAGAGGTGCGCAAACTGGGGGGGCGCGAGATTGTCTGCGGGGGGCGTGGAGTTTAAATTAAGTGTCAGGGAAGCGGCGAAGGTCTGTGAACTGCAGTTACCATGCGCCTGGAGACGCATCACCATGGCAACGTGACGTCATGACGCTGACGCCGGAGACAAGGTAAGAGGGGAGGGCGCAAAGAGAGGGGAAGAGCCGGCATGGGGGCGCACGGAAAAAAGATTGCGCTCCCCTGGCCTAAGTGACAGTCTACTGGGTAAAGCTATGAGAAAAGACTGTCATGGTCGGGACTGTCTCCAGTACACCTGGAGCCTGCTATGACTGGAGGTGCTGACACCGCGAGAAGAACCTGATGGATCACCAAAAGCCTGTCCTGTTTCCCCTTACCATCGCGGACCCTCACAGGTATTTAGCACCGCGACACCTGTAGCAATAGCAAGATCTTCCGAGGGGGGAGGGGGAAGCAGCACTACATATGTATTGTGGGGGGGATTGTGTGAGGGGAGGGAGGGAATGAGTGTTAGGAGGGGGGATTGAGTGAAAGAGGGGGTGTAAGAGAGGGGGTGAGTGGGTAAGACTGAGACGGGGGAAATAGAGGGGGCTTGCGAGGTGTGGAATGGGGGCGGGGGGGCGCGCAAGACTGCCAACACGGGTGGGGGGAGGGGTCCGGTTGTAACTCTTGTCCTGAGACCTGGGAAATCTGTCTGCGGCCCTGTTCCACACACCTGATGGTGAAGAAAAAACTTACAAAGTTTCTGGTCTTTATATTGGATGGGGCCTCCCAAACTCACCCCTGAAGATCTGCCTAATTAATTAAATACCCGAGTTTTAATTATCCCCTCTAAGTTAGCTGATCAAACAAGGGTTTCACTGACTTTTGCACATACCCTGACTCTTAATTACTCATTGTTTGACTAATTCATACATCATTTTGTTTCAAACGACATGTAATTGCTTAATATAAACCCTATTGGATATTTAAAAGAAAGCTGGTTTTGATTCAAGAAGGTTATCATGGAAAAAACTATGGAATTTCCGTAATTATCATTATGGTTTACAAATGTGTGTGTGTGTGTGTGTGTGTGTGTGTGTGTGTGTGTGTGTGTGTGTGTGTGTGTGTGTGTGTGTGTGTGTGTGTGTGTGTGTGTGTGTGTGTGTGTTCACATAGAGATAGATATGAAAGTTTAAAGACTGCAAAAAGAGTATTTGAAAAAACAGCACCAGCATTATTTTCATCGTGTAGATCGTTCTGAGATTTGTTTCCATAAATTTGAGTCTCTTTATGACCCCAGATGTAAAGAAACAGCCTTGTACTTTGAGTAATAGATGATCGCTGCAAAGTCCTGCAAGCTTGTCTATGAAGTGCCTACTTGTAGCAGGAAGCCCATTCATCTACTACAAGACCTAAGGCATGACTTGTTCATGATGTGCACTAGAATTCTATGACACAAGCATGACTAACCCAGGGAAATTGCCATGACAAAATTACTACTAATTGTCCATGTGCACGAGCTTCTGAAGATTTCTTAATTTGCCTTTCAAATTATTTTCTGCTGCTGTCGAAGTTTAACAATCTGGTTATTCTGTGTGGGTGGGAAGTGTGATGAACTAATCTAGTAGCTGCGTTGGCTGTGAATTATTTTATGGGATTCAAGGTTGTTGCCACCTGGATAAAAGATTTCCAGACAAGTGCAGCCAGACTTTCCAATCAGAGATGCTAACTTCCGAGAACTGAAATCAATCAGTTTAGGGATTCCAGACCATTTTTTTTGCCCTTTTATTGGAAACATACTGGGTTTTACCCCCTTGAGCTTTACCCCCCCTGAAGTTGAAGAGAGCAATGATGATAAAAATCAGAACACTCCATGTCATTGAAACTAAGAGGAACTTGTTGCTGGGTTGGAGTCATGGTCGAAGGAATAGCTTAGTGGTAAAAATGCTGCCTTTGAAATGGGTAAACCTGGTTTGAGTTCCAGTTAAATCTTTTCTGGTGACCTTGGGGAGGTCCCTTTATCTCCCTGTACCACAGGCACCAAAATAAGATTTTGGGTTAGGTACTCATTGTACCTGCAGAAAAGTATATGGCTGCTTTGGCATTACACGGGTTCAGTAAATAAGATGCTACAAGGCTTTTTGATACATTCTGTAGCTGGCACAATGTGTCAATTGTCTAAATTGTCCTTTGTTCAAAAACTCATATTCCATGGTGCCGTGAATTCATTTGAAAGTAATTTCCTCTGGCAAATTATATCTGAATTCCTTACATTTTTCAAAGCCACTACATGATTAACCATCTTTATAAAAAAGAACTGCACCACATGTCTTCAATCAAGACAAGTTTAAAACAAAGCTAGTTAATGAAACTGCAGACAAGATGGGGAATCCCAGTTTGGTGATGGTTGTGTTATATAGTGGTCAACTGCTTGGGTTTCTAGTAGCCAGGGGCATGTCTAGTGAATACATGTAACAATGGATGTTTGGTAGAACACTAGACCTAAAATTGCTAGATGGGGAATGAACTCACAAATTTACGTGTTTAGATTCCTTTTGAATCCAGCTTATTTATAGTTTTTCCTTGAACAGAGGCTAGACCCTTACAAAAATACTCTTGTACTAAAAAGATTTTAGATTATAAAAGTTCTGAACGCTTACAAAGTAGAACAGAACAGTAGAACAGGACAAAGTAGAACATGACACATGTGGGGTCATTTATGGTACAAGAAATTCCAGGTGTCATCATAAACATCAATGTAATGAAACATAACTTTCAGCTCTCCTAGTCATAACATGGCACGGAGATGCAATGTAGCTAAATGATGTACAGTAGCAGCATAAATAATTGTAACACAGGAGATATGTCACCGCTAAAGAAACTCAGTCTCCCAGTGATAACTGCATATTCAAATCCCACTCTTTTTAAACACCACCAACTGGTCCTTGTCACATTGCAGAGCTATAAATGACATCACAGGAGGTGATACTTGGCCAGCAGAGAGACACAGAACACTGAACATGGCGGCACACAGTGGATAACCATGAATTATTTTTTGGGGATGATTGAGCTGGATTATTTTGCTGATATTTAGGCCTTTCTTGGTATATTAAACACACAAAGTGTAACCGAGTGCTTTCTAAGATGGGTTCTTTTTCTTTGGTATATTGTCAGTTTACACATCCCAGCCAGAGCACCGTACCTACCTTACCACTATATCCTATACGGAACAAGCTGAGCAGGGGACTCACCTTCCCTCCCCCTCCCCCCTCTTTCCCATTAGGTATAGTTAACACAAAGTTCTTACCATACATAAGAAAATGTAGATTCAAGGTGTTCTTATTATAGGTGTAGTGTAGCCTTCCTTTAACTGTATAAAACGGTCTACTTCAGAAGGTGGCTATGTGTAATGTCCATAAAGGACCGTGGAAGGTTGATGAGCATGGAGATTACTTACAATCTATTTTACTTTCTGCATCTCCTGGAACAAGCCTTCCCTTTCCTTACTGCTCTAAAACAGCATGTACAGAAGGAGAGCAAAGGGACAGACTTGTCCTGTTCTAGAAGAAGCAGGTGTCAGATCAATTGCTAGTAAACCACAATGGCCTTCGGGCCTCCAGTTCATGTTAAGATGCCTGCTGCCTTACTCATAAGGAGAAAACATCTATGATTCAATAAGTGTATTGTAGATTGTGTACAGTTCTATATAACATTTTACCAGGTTTCATGTGTATTTTAAAACAAAGGATGAACACTTTGATGCGTACATTGTTATTAATGCTATCACAAATCAAAGATGTGATACACATAAACACTTATAACCAGGCCTTCAAATATGGTATTTTAGTCTTGAGGCAATTGTACATAATTTTAACGTTTGTAGTGGACCACAGTTGAACCAACCCTATATGAACGCAGAAGGGGTTAAATGGCCCTTTTCTGGGTAACTTAACTACTCTTGCACATTGTAGAAATTCACAGATTAAAGCAGCAAGCTGCCCTAGCCTGTGTCATTTTTTTTAACAGGAGCCAGGGGTGCTCCTAAGTTGAACTTCACTATTTTCAGCTCTGGGGACCATCCGGTTTAAAAAAAATACTTACAGGTGAGGTACTAACTTACTGATATTTAAAGTGGTTTTAAATGTCCACCCAATAGGAAGCCATAGCCAGTGATATAGAGGCTTCCTATAGGCTCGAGATTTGACAGCTATTTCCTTTTAATCCTATAACTGACACTGGTAACTATCTTGTGGAGGGGATTGCTACTTAAAAGATGTTTTGAGTGCAGGCAAAGTTATCTGAAAATATCAGGGTAGCTGTAGCTGAATCAGCAACTTGGATATGCATTTGGTTATGACAGTCTGTTTAGACGAGCAGCTTCCTCTTAGCCACCCCCCTTTTTTTTACATGTGTGAAGCAGGGGGTCCCGGGAGCTGAACAGCGTTAACTTTCGCTCTGTAGAACCCCTGCTTCCTGAGATAATTACTGGGGAAGGTGCCACTGGTTACTTCCTGGTATTTAAATCCCCAGGTCACATGGGACAATAGGAAGCTGTGACAGATGATGTCGCAGCTTCCTATTGGCCCTTGTAACATGGGTGGTTTAAAGGCCATTTTGATTCAAATGGAGGATGGGAGACTGCTCCTCTAATGAAGCAAACCAATGCCTTCAGTGTAGTCCAGTGAAATGGCAGTACATTAAAAAGATAACATATTACAGAAGGATCAAATAGGGTCTGAGGTTTTAAAGCAGATAGGAAAATGGGCGGACACGGTGGGCCAAGTGGTTCTTATCTGTGGTCAAATTCTATGTTTCAATGTTTCTGTTTCATCTGCTCGTCCACATGCCCAGAAACATAAAAATAATTAGTGTTTTATTCAAGTATTCGCCTAACCAGGGGAAAGCAGTTACTGGGAATGCGTTGCTCTTTGTGAAATAAAATGTGTTTTCTATTTTTCTTCTCAAATGAAGTAATGGTCTTTGCATGTTTTTACATATTCTTACACTGGATGGATCTGAGAATGACACAAAACACATGCCACTTTAATTTAGTTTTTTTTCAGCACGCGGTGCTCCCGAGATTTAATCAACTTTTCCTTGAGTAACTGATGAAGCCTCCAATTTCCATAAACGTAAGAATCACAAGGAGAGGAAAATACATTTAGTTGAAACAGTAAATGAACAAAAGCAGCTGAAAGTGCTTTTTAAAATTAACTCCTTACTAGTTTGTATGGACGTAGCACCCATACTGTATAAGCAAAACATCCCAATTAAACAATTGTAGGACCATATAACAGTGTATGATCATATGTGGGTCTTTGTATATCTATACAACAGTATATATGCATGTGTGGATCTGTTTTCATCTATATATTGTTACTTTTATGTCTGTTGCACTTATTCCCATGATGTGTTATTTGTATTATTTGTTATTTATATGATTGTCAAATGTATTACTACAGTGAAGCGCCATGTACATTAATGGCGCTATATAAATAAAGACATACATACAAACATATAATAATATAAGTGTAACTGTTTCCCCCGGTCTCTGGGAGATTCTCCTGTTTCTAGGTGTTTGGTGCATGCTACCTGTAGGCTCATAGAATTGCTGAGTTGTCCGCTGATGTTTGTGGGGACCCAAGACAGGCTTCTGGGGTACATACCCGACATTGATGTCTAGTGGTACAGTGCCTCCATCTGCCGCAGGCTCCAGATGTATGGAGGCGATCTTCTACGGTAGAACACAATTCCCTCTCCTTCCCCGGACAGATTACACACCAGGCCGGAGGTATGAATAACTGGAATGGTTTTATTCTGTTCAGCCACACGGTCACTGAAGTCTTCTGCCCAATGCAGTCTCTGGCTTTGTATAAGGCTGTAGGATGGTCCCTGGAACTAATCTACGGGTCAAGGGCCCCTGCAGCAGTCCTCTAGCAAGGTCAGGGGAAAGGTACACACTCACTCTCCCCCTAGGGGAAGTGGAACAGGGAAGGCCCATATCCAGGCAACCTGTGTGTGACCTGCCTCTCTCAAGAGGGAAGAGGCACAAACTAAATTTGGGTTGCAACTCCCATAAGTATTGTAGGAGGAGGGCACCAGGTCTGACCCAGGATTGGGTAAACCCAGGCCTAGTTCCACCTCCTCCCCTGTCACTCAAGTGTGCTGTGATTGGGGAAAACCCAGGATGGATACTAGCAGGCCTGCTCTTACCAGGACTTACTGCGAGGGGGGGCAGACTGGTAGCCAAAAAACAGTCCTAGCTACACTCTCCCTCTGGTGGACTGAAATTTGTGGGTACCATCCTTCAGATGCATATCCTAAACAGAACAGGAGAACATTACTGAACAGTAGTACATGATGATAACAATATAATGATACACACTTTCTGTAATACACAGTACATGAACGTAGTCACAGCATTCCATAATATGACCCAGGTCCCTCCTAATCACTAAACATTAGTAATGTTCGGGATCTGGTTTGCTGACAAGGGCCCCAGTACTGTCAGGCACTGTCCCAGAGAATACCCTTTTTGGATGCCTTTCTGACACATACTCCACCCGGTCCATGTAAATAGATCTTCCTACCTTCCACACTCCCACGAGATAGGCAACCCTGTCCTCTATGTGGTTAAAGGTACTTCTACTATGAGCAGTAATATAGGCCCTGATTACCTCGATCAGCCAATGTTCCCTGTTCTCAGCTATCTCCCTCATGATATGCTCTGGAACGTATGGGTATTCAAAACCATGTGACTGTCTATAACGTTGCACTACATGCCACTCTGCTCTACTGATCTTAGTCAGGTGGCGACCTACCACCTGGCCACACCCAGAACAAGGGCTCCTGTATAGATGGTTCACAGTACCTCAGTATTACCACCTTGGGCTGCACTATCCCTAGATGTATTTCATGCTCCCTACGCCTTAGAGCCTCTGCAGTCTCCTGCGGGCCAAACTTTCCCTCGGCCCACCAATAATCTACTATATCACCCTCTTCCAACAGGAACCTGGTGCGGTGCATATAAGGGACATAACCCTGAATTCTGGGGTTCCACAATGGCAGGGACTTAACCGGGGCAGCCTTAGTAGACCCAGAACTGGAAGTAGTGTGGGAAGAGAACCCCGAGGTGTCGGAGTTCACCGACAGAGCATATTGACACCCCCCAGAGGTAACACTGTCGGCAGTGTCGTCCCAAACGCGATCTCCAACGTCCCAATCCGACCAGTCAGTGGAAGGCTTCAGAGTCTTTGCAGTCCACAGAATTATCTTTTTAGAGCAATAGTCCTGAGAGGCTCTTTCGGCCTCACCTGGCGGAGCATCATTCTGGCTAGGCCTTGGTTGAAAGCTTTCTACAGCAGAACTCACCGGCAAGGAGTGTTTGCAGGCCAATTTAGAGTCCTGATAACGGGCCTGATCCGCAGGGGAAAAGGATGAGGTCATTTCCGGACTCACCAATTTCTGGGGGTCCAGGTGGCCCCAAACATGTTCCATAAAAGGTTGCGCACCTGTGGGAGGTTGAAGCGGGACTCACTGGAGCGGGAATCGGCCAGTCAACGTCCGCCCCGATGGTTGCATTGCAGCTTCAGCATTTCACAGACTGCAGCACAACGTTAACAGGTGATCATTTGTTAGGCACACAATCAGCATTTTGACAGATTAATAACAGGAGCACCAAACGATGGCCATCTTAGGTAAGAATGCAGAATGATACATTGTCACATGCTTTATATATACAAATAAGAGAGAAAAAGGGGTGAATGTAGTATTGCTGCTTTAAATAGCAGTTGCTGGCATTAGGATTCAGCAGCTATAAATGACAGGGGGCACGATTAACCCATTAACTGCCAGAGGATTCAGCAACGCATTGCTCAGCAAAGGTGTTAATATTTCCAATGACACAATATTTGCCCTGTCTGATGCGCCTTGCTCTGTTTTAGTACTGAATATTCATGCAGAGCAATGCAAGACCTCCCTCGCAGCCAAGGGGTTAAACGAGAGGTGCAGATTGCAGGGTACATCAATACACTTTGAAATCGTGCACAGACAGCAAGCAAACGGATACTCTGGATCCACGTTACGATGTACTGCTGCTTCCAATAAATACGGCATGCCTTTTTGATTCGAACAGACCTGACATTTCTAAAACGGCGTGGCGGGGGGGAAGGGGGGCTGGGGGAGGCGGGGAGGGGGGCATTTGAATCAGAATAGAAGTTTAATTATCTGCTTTGTATAGGTTGACCTCAACATTCGTGATTCAACTTATTGTCTAACAAAATCAATAGCAGCTACAAAATGCAGAGAAATGCCCTTCTAATGACAGTTTAGCTGGAGCAGATGTGCAGCTAATAAGAAGCATCTTATCTTGATACAGTACACAGTGTCCCTGTGTAATGTAGGGTATCCAAGTCTATGTGCAGCAACTTAAATACTGTTCACATTACATAACAAAATGGTGTGTGTATGTATATATAACCCATGGATCCCCACCCAATCGCAGATCGGGCCCCCTAAGGTGTTCTGGAGTCTGGCTACATGTCTCTGTGTGGTGCATACCTGCTGGCAACAGGAGGGTCTGAGTCTCCCTCGATGACATGGGGAACAACAGGATAGGTTACTGGGGTGGATGCCTTCATTCTCCTTCAATGGTGCAGCGCCTCCATCTGTAGTAAGCCTCAGGGATGCGGGGTGGAATCCCTACCACAGAAATCCCCCTCCCAGAGATGAGAGATTCCAGTCTCACACAAGGTTCTCTTTAAACAGCAGACTCCTTTATTCAGTCTCCCACAGCAGCAGACAGGTACAGTTGATATACAATGCCACCAGCTGTTCTCCTTAGTGATGGTCCCTGCCTTCACTCTGGACCCAAGGGCCATCCAGAGTGGGGTTAGCTCTTCCCTCACCCCCTAAGCAGGGTGAGAGGTATTTGGTCCACCTCACTATCATCTATCAGCTCTACTCATAAGCTGCTCACTCCTCTCCTCTCTAACACTAACTCTCACACACTCACTAAGACTGAACTCTCACACACTAAATAGGAAATGCACTGCTCTTAATGATATCAGCAGGCACCGCCCCTGTGTCTCTTGATTGGACACAGGGTCAGGTGACCTACCTCCACCATTCAGGGCAAGTGCTTGAAGTGGGGAAAACCCATGATAACTCCTGGCAACCTGCCCTTAGCAGGGATTATACCAGGAGGAGGATAGAACTATAGCCCCATTTCTTACCAGGGCTATATATATATATATATATATATATATATATATATATATATATATCATATAACATCTGTACGACGTTAAAGGAGAACGCATATAAATTCCTAATGAGATGGTATCTCACCCCACTAAAACTCTCAAAGTTTTTCCCAGGTTACTCCCCATTGTGATAGAAGCTATGGGGGAATGTCGTCCAGTTTCAGTGCATCTGAGTGTGGGATCTTGAGAAAAGGATGAATAACAAATCTTGAAACGAACCCTTAAGTGAATGAGTGGTAACAAACAGCTGAGTAATCTTGATTGTAGAGCTCATTGAAAGGTTACTTGCTGCAAGATGTATACCAAAAGGAGTACTGCCTGAACCGACCAATGTACGTGAACATCAGTACATTCAGCGTGTCCCAGTATAACTGGCAGCAATCCTACAGCATAACATAATCCTCTAATAGTATAACAATAAGGTTTGTTACTCACATAAGCGCTGTTGGAGAGTGTCTCAGAGGCGTGCGTCCAGCTGAAATGTAAATGCAGACGGGAGTCCACGTGGGGAAAGCGGAGCACAGCGATCCAGAAATGAATGATCCGGGGCTAAGCAGTTGAAATGAAAAAAATATTTATTGTGGGTGCACAACATGGTGGCACAGGGATGTACCTCTGATGCGTTTCGCGCTGGAATAGCGCTTTTTCAAAGAGTATCTCTTTGTATCATCCCAGGGGTGAACAATTCCACAGCCTTACTTTGATAATAATAGATGCGTTCTCCTCTGACGTATAGTCGAAAAGAGGGGAGAAAATTTTTTAAAGGTTCATAGCAGGAAAAGGAGAGTAGAGGCCACGCCGGAGTCAGATTCAGGACCCAGTGAATGAGGCAAGAGAAGATACAAAACACAGGAGAATCTAGATGCAGTTCGACAATATTTCCACCCCACCCTTCCACTGCCCTTCTCGTGTAGTATGTCTTTTTGTCGTCTTTGTCTATACTTCCTTATTGTTTTTATTGAAATTAACTGTTTATACTTAATGTGTCCGATAATATGTGATGTATGGATACATGTCTTGCTCTCAATGAAACCCAATAGAATTTGCGTTACAAAAAAAAAAAGGAATTTACAAAACTACTAATACTTTTACCCTGGTATTTTTACCACTGCCCTTAGTTCAGTTCAGCCCTATGTGGGACTGACCTCTAATGTGTGGGTGCACACAACAGGTGGAGATGATAGATAACAACAACACTATTTTATCTCTAGGTTCAGATATGTCAACTGTAACTTGTTTCTTGCTGGTCTCACTGATTTGCAGTCTGTCTCTTTAAGTGTTAGCATCAAGTTCTCAAAGACTTCAGTGGAGACTCACTGATACAAATGAGAACTTTTCTATTAAAATACCATTTTTTTTTCTGTCCAGATCCTCCAAATCAGACTGATTTTCAGTCCTTTGAGGTTGACGTGACTGATTCACAGAAAATGTCTTTCAACATAACCCCTCTGCTGTTCATTATTAACGAAGTGCGTAATGCTGCTTTGTGTATACTTGTCAGGATAATAATTCACTTTTCGGGCTGCTTTTAAGATATTACATCGTCTTGTTCTACATACAGTATAAGACGCTCTGTAATGTTTCTATGTCATCTTAGCAAATTGTCGCTGATATTACTGAAATTTTAATAATGCAGAGCAGACATATGGGACAAATTAGGGCATGTTTTAGAATATCTTTTTCATGAAATGCAGCTACAGTATATCTTGATAATATGAAAAGAATGTTTTAGAATAAAATGGTAACTAAAGCTAGCAAGAAACTAGCCAAAGGGATAAAAACAGATTTAAAAGCAACCCAACAACATAATGTGTGGCCTGTACAAACTCTGTAATAATGGCTCTTGCAAACTGTGAGCTTTATTAGAATAACTGAGTTTGATTACAGGAAAAACTTAAATTATAGACTCTGTGGTTATGTTACTTAAACGCAAGCTACGCCCTTTTTAAATATTAGACTCAAACCCAAAACCCAACTCAAAATATGTACTAAATAATTTTTAGAATACAATTGTTGAAACACTGTATCCCTGTGTTACCAGCATGTTATGGTTCCACCTTTTTTGTGTCATTCCAGAAATTGTCTTTTTTTAAAAACCCAATCAATTTCCTCATAATGTCCTATTCAATCCCCTTCCCCCTAACTCTATATCAGGGGCGCGCAAACTTTTTTTGCGGCACCCCACCCTGCCTTTCCGTCTCCGTTGGCCGCACCCCCTCCTTACCTCGCACGGCATCAGTTTCATGTGATGTCACGTGACCTGCGGCGTTATTTGATGCCACGTTACCATAGCAACCGTGATGTCACATGGCCCCGCAGCGTAATTTGATGCCATGTTGCCATGGTCATGCGTGCTGAACCTGGCAGAATCCTGGTAAGTAGAGGTTGCAGAGGCCTCGTGCGGTCCCCTGGCAATTAATTTAAATGCCTGGGGGGAGAGCGCGGGACCTCTGCAACTGCCCGTAACCCCCACCCCGCCCCCCCAAAAAAATCTTGCGCCCCACACCGCTGCTCTATATAACCTCCTGTACTCTATTTACATCCCTTTCCCACTAATTATCAGTCCTGCCCACACCACCCCCATCTGGGCTACGACTCCCCCAATCAAATCTGCAGTCAATGTGTTGTCAACCATTACAGTAGAACCTACTTCTTCTGAAACAACACAAGGCTGGTCTTTTTCGCACTGCTGCCCTTTGTTGCATGAAGTGGACAAGGAGCAGATGCTGGAGTTTTTAGTAAAGCATCCGAATGCGCTTCGGTTGTCCAATGTCATAAGTGACATTACAAATCAAAGACAAACACTTACATCACCTTAAGAAGAAAACGGCGCTACTAAAATTTCATGCCTCTGCTTCTCTTGGAACAGCACACACCTGTCATCTTTCTCTATGTTTCTCTGTCAAATTTCAGTTGAAGAAGAAAGAAAGATATAGGTTTGTGCTATAGCAGGAGAATCTGAAGCCAGAGGGAATACCATTGTATTTCAGCCTCTGCTTCCTGCATAGCTAATGGATCACAAATTCAAGAAGGGTACCTCCTGACTCATGACAATGGTGGAGTTTATCATTGGCATCTTCATTCTCACCCAACTATGCATAATGTTGCAAGTTCTACATTGCCTTAGCTCAACTATGGCCTTTCAACCATCTTCTGGAGGACATCATGGAGGTCACACAGTCCAACACATGCGGAGACAAAGGTTGATTTTTTGGGCGTGCTCTGATATCTAGTTTGGCTCCTTGTGTAATTCTCTCAGCATCAATTATGTCAGACAAGTAGGATTAATGTTTACAAGCTATCAAGGAATCCCAGGAGCTGTTCTGTTCTCTGCTAATCCTCCAAATTCTGGAACGTCTCCTGATTTCCATGCGAGAGTTGCTCAGTGCATTCTGTCTTATAGCTGTTTTCGGAGTATAATATTTTATTGTGCTGATGAGGCACTGGAGGTTCTAAATTGTTGAGAAAGTGATGAGTGAGTGTGAAATATCTTTGAAATAAACCAGGCAAGTTTTACATATTAATTCATTGGCTCCACACAGGGCCATTAACGCATCCAAAAACTATGCCTGATTCGATCCTCCGGCAGTGAAGGTGTTTAAGCAGCAGTTACTATCATGTACTCCGTTCATAAAAAAAGTAAACCAGGGTTTCTCCCCATATAAGACTGCAATGAAACCGCCTCTGTGGTACGCTAAACATTGAGTTTAAACGGAAGTTATGCTTTTTTCAAGATGTCCGCTAGGGAACGTCCTGTCAGCGCCCAATTGTTCAAACTATGTTAAAAGAAAAAATGATGGCTGTTTTAATCATGGATTCTTTCTAGTATTGTATATATGATGAAGGTGAAGAAAAGGAACCCAACTAATAGCACTCTTATTCCCTAAGCTGATTGATTAATTAATTAAAATTAATCTTTAATGATTACAATCACTAAAATAATGGTGGTTAAAATAAACAGACAATAGACACACACTAATGATCCTATGTCGAGTACTTAGAGCACTCTGGATCACTAAATTAAAACAGATAGCTGAGCTTGATTAAATCAGTTATCTGAAAAGGGGTCTGGTATGCAGATAACCCTTACTGAAAGGTTTGACTAGGTATGAGGGAGGAGGTAATGGTACCTGAAGTGAGCTTGAGTATTGTTTGACTCTAGAAATGTTTGATTAGTTAATTGAATCAATGTGACAGACAATTAAGCAGTAGAATGCTTTAGTAAAACTTATTAGCAAGCTATTGTCTTAAACATAAAGAAATCATCAACTTTCCACTAATTGGTGCACTTGTATACGTAATAAAACAAGCAGTCAGGTGAGGCATCAGTACCTGGCTCCTCTAACAGAAATGTAGCTTTTAGGCCAGGTCCTCGCTGGCTACTGTGGCGGACGCTGTAGGGACAAGTTCTGGCCGGCCTCACATGGTACAGTAACCAATCAGAGCATGGGAACTACATCCCTACTCTGATTGGCTCTAGTAGACCATGTGATAGAGGCTTTGGGGAGAACGGATGTGACGTCATTTAAAGCCTGTCACATGGTACTAGAGCCAATCAGAGTTGGGATGTATTTCCCATGCTCTGATTGGCTACCGTACCATGTGAGGCCGGCCATCTTTCTTTTCATGATGTCATCTTAAAGGCAATTGAAGCACAGCCATTCTGATTGGCTGGCGTCATTGCCTTTAAATGACGTCATCAAAATAAAATTTTCCCCCAAAATCACATGGTTTTCACGGCCCAATCAGGGCCGTGGGAACCATATGACGATAATGTGACGTCATAGGCCTATAAAAGCCTATGTCGTTTCATTTTGAAGGCAGACGCCGAGGAGGACGGACCTCCGGAAGAAAGAAGAGAAGAGGGCGTGGCAGCAGACGGTAAGAAGACCCACAGACGAAGCCGGAAGAATACAGATGAAGACGTTACGTAATGGATTACAAATAAAAGACAAGCTTTGTTTATTATTTTATGGTTTATTATTTTATGGTTTTTTATTTTATGGGTTCCTGTTGCTGTGCGTGGATTTGTTCGAGAGCTTGGTGTTCAACGGGAGTCGGAGAGTGGGGCAGCTAATGGTAAGTTAACAAAAGAAATGTTTTTTTTTTTAACTTTAACTGTTTTTTGTAATTTTTTATATGTGATACAATTTTTTTCCATTCTCATTTCTTGCCACTGTATGTATGTATGTCTCTATCGATATATATATACATACAGGGTAAGAAAGGATTTGGTTGGGGATGCTTGTTTTGCACTATGTAAATGTATTTTGATATGCTGCTATTCTTAAATGTGTGTAATGTTATTGTTAATTAGAAAGATGTAATTTTTGGTGTTGTATGCTGTACTTTAGGTCAGGGTGAGGCTTGCTTTTTTATAGTGGTTTTTTTTGGTACTACTATTTTGTTAGATGTTAACTTTGTTGGATAATGGGTTTGTTTAACGATTAAAAGAGTTAATTGTGTAATTGATTTGGACGGTATTTTAATTGTTTTGGGATTTGATTAATTAATGGTAATTTTTTTCGGTTGCCTTGCTTGGTTTAAATAGTATACTTGTTTGGATTTCAGGGTATTTTCTTTTGAATATTTTATTGTTAACATTGATTGGCAGAGTGTAAATGGTGCGCAAATTTTATGCATCATGTATACAATGTAAATTCAATGTTTTGATTGGCATTTGATGCTTTTGATTGGCAGATGAGAAGGATTTTATTAGGAAATAGGATTTTGTTAGACTGTGACTGATATGGAGAAGTGGTATTTTTATTTGTGCATGCTTTTGTTAACCCTTAAACATTTCTTTGTATATTGCTTCATCATGTGTGTATATATATATATATGTATGTATATATATAATATATGCATGATAAAGCCACTGTACAAATTAATGGGTGAAGGGTGGGTATCGGGCCAGGGTGGCTTAACCCCTTAATTACCTTTGCGGTTATTATCCGATAAGGTGATTAAGGGGTTAATTGATATCAGAATGTAATTGCAATGTATTGGCTATGTATATTGTTGGCAACGGAGGACACAGATTTTGTTGGCGAGGGGGCTTCTTATTGATGAGGTCAGTAAAACTTTATTTATTTTATTATGCTACTTAATGTGTTTAATAATGGGCAAATAATCTATTATCCCTATCTGGATAATAGTTATTTTGCACATTATTGTACTGTATGTGTTGGGGGGGGGGGGGTAGGGGTGATTGATGTATTTAATGTATAGGACATGTTTATTTTTTTTACATACAGGGTTGTTTCCTCAGGTCTGCGGGGGACCTATGGAGACCACCTGTGGTCTCCTCGGGCTTCTCACGGGTAAACGGCTGCCGGGTCCACGGGGGACACCTGAAGGGAAGAACCAGTGGCCCCACATCTGTGGGGGCACTGTGGACCCATAGGGACCAACCGAGGGCCCCCAGACCCCTGTGGGAACCACCCTATGCCCCTCAGACACCTGTGGGTCTGACCCAGGGCCCCCCAGACAGCCCATTGTGGCCCGCGGAGGGACCCCATTGTGGCCCGCGGAGACCACCTGGTGGATCACAGCGCCTGGCGGGGACCACCCGTAGGCCTCCAGACCCTGTTTGAAACATGGTGCTGGCTACTGTAGGTCTGTGAGGTGACCCATCAGGCCTACCGGGGACTCCCGTGGGCCTGGGGTATTAACCCTGTATGTAAAATAATAAATCATGTATTTATGGGGGGGGCACAGGGGGTGGGTTATGTATTTAATAAATATAATGATGTTTATTGTGGGGCTGTGTATTGTTTTTATTGTAGGTACTGGGGGTGGGGGAAGAGGGTATTGGCCTCAAGGGTATGTGGGTAGGCCTCCCGGCTGGGTATTGGGTGAGTGAGGGGGGTTAGGTCTCACGGGGTGGGGGGGTAGTGGGGGAGGGTATGTAGGCCTCCCGAGTGGTGGGTGAGGGTGGGTTAACCCCTTAATGACTAGCGGTTAATAACAGCTATGGTGATTAAGGGGTTAGGGGACATTACATTGGCTGTTTTTATTCTTGTTCATGTTTTGCAGCATCGGAGGGGGCATGGACGGTGATGAAGATGGCCTTCATCGTGGCAGCCGGACATGGGTGAGTGCTATATGCAGTGTTCGACAAACCTATACATTTGCTCACCCCGGGCGAGTGGATTTAACATCGTGTCGAGCTCCTATTGGCCCAAGCAGCACACATGTGGTACTAGGTGGCGAGTAGATTTTTTTGTTTGGCGAGTAGATTTTTTGGTGATTTGTCGTCCACTGGCTATATGTATTTATTGTATTTATTGTTCTTTATGTATTTTAAATGGGCAAATTCACTATTATCCATATGTGGATAATATTAATTTTGCATATTACTATACTGTATGTGTTAAGGGTGGTGTATTTATGTGTTGTCATTTTTTTAGGGGTGCACTGAATTGGTACCGTAGGCAACACCCGAGGGCTACCACCGGCCTATAGTATCATTGCTTTGCATCCCAAAAAAGGGATATGTAATGGGGGTATAGGGGTTGTTGGGGGCACAGGGGGTGTATGTTGTTTATTGCTATGTTTATTGGTGGCAATTGAACCCA
This sequence comes from Ascaphus truei, assembly GCF_040206685.1. Lineage (NCBI taxonomy): Eukaryota > Metazoa > Chordata > Amphibia > Anura > Ascaphidae > Ascaphus > Ascaphus truei. Next base: position 69,028,262 of record NC_134488.1, on the reverse strand, counting down.
ATAAACATGCTATTATGCCTTAACCCCATCATTGCCTTAGCGGCTATCCGCTATGGTAATAAAGCAGCATTAATGTATTTCCATAATATTGTGCGGGAGCAGGGGGTACCCTGAGCTGAACCGCATTGATTTGTTGCTCAGGGACCCCCTGCTTCCCGAGTTATAGGCCCCGGTTTGGGGCATCGGTGCCAGTGTTGCCGCCATCTTTATAGCGGGCACGTCGCGTATGGGACGCTATAAAGATGGCGACGACACTGGCACCCGATGACACATACCGGGGCCTGTAACTCGGGAAGCAGGGGGTCCCTGATCCACAAAGCAATGCGGTTCAGCTCAGGGGACACCCTGCTCACAGTACACTATTATTAAAAATATATTCATGCTGCTTCGTTACCATAGCACATAGCCTCAAAGGTAAGGAATGATTGTTTATTGATATGGGTGTTTTATTCATAGTGTAGATGTGCAGAGGGTCTCCGGTGCTGAACCGCTTTGGTTTCAGGTCCGGGGACCCCCTGCTTCCCGAGATACAGGCCCCTTTATGGGGTGCCGGTATCCCTCTGCTTTGTTTACATTCCGCGGTCACGTGATCGGGACATTAAATACAGAGGGATACCAGCACCTCATAACGGGGCCTGTATCTCGGGAAGCAGCGGGTCCCCGGACCTGAAACCAATGCGGTTCAGCTCCGGAGACCCCCCGCACATGTACACTATGAATAAAATTGTATATTAAAAGATTTTTTAATGTGCCGTTGTTTGCGCAGAGTGAGCGGCGGCTCTCTCTCTGCTGCAGACACATCTCGGCAGGGGACGGCTTCTCGGCAGCTTCTCGCCAGGCAGACTGTCTCGCCACCGGTTACTCGCCATGTTTGGCAATGTTGCTCTCGCTGTGATTCGCCAGGGATTCGGCTCTTCCTGCATACAGCGAGGGCAACACGCCAAAAACATGGCGAATTCAAACCCCTGGCGAATGCAATTTTCCGCTGCTTAGTGCAGCGGAAAATTTATATCATATACCCTTGATATCATATGTGGCTGTTTGCAAATACACTAAAGCACATTCACCACAGTTTTAATCAGTCTTAGTGTTGGTTATTTGACCGTTATACTATTGTGACCATTCTTAATGTTTATATAGCAGGGTCTTTACACTGGTTCCCCGGTCCCCTCGCTTACCTCCGCTACAGTGGGGGACCTTGCTGGCAGACAGGGAGGTGTGCGGGTGCTTCTGGCCAGTGCCGAGTCGTGTGGGAGGTTCAGAGAGAGGCGGCTGGCAAGCCGGTCGCCGGAGTTCCGGTGAGGGTAGTTGGGCTTTGGTATAGATGCTCCAGATGGGATAATGTCCTTGATGTAGATGGATACACCGTCTGGAATAACAGATAAAAGACACACCTGATTGCGCAGCGTATTTCAGCAATCAGAGCCCTATCTGAGACTGAGAAGAATCCTACTCACATAATAGTGTGCCGCAACGAGATCATCCCTGACGCCATTGAGGATTGAGGTCGCCTCCAGTAAGCAGTCTCCACGTGGGGTTCGTGTGAGGAGCGGAGGAGAAGGGGAGCAAGCACAGATCCTCTCAACTGAACTTATTGGCGTCTATTATGTGAGTAGGATTCTTCTCAGTCTCAGATAGGGCTCTGATTGCTGAAATACGCTGCGCAATCAGGTGTGTCTTTTATCTGTTATTCCAGACGGTGTATCCATCTACATCAAGGACATTATCCCATCTGGAGCATCTATACCAAAGCCCAACTACCATCTTAAAGACCAGAGACTGCCTTAAAAGATCACGGTATCTTGGACTTTAGCGCTGGGGACTTTATTATTGTTTGTTCACTGTATATATCAGGTTTGGAATAACCTGTCTTTATTGTCGCCTAGCTGCTTATTCTACAGCACTCTGTTATTCACTTTATGTTGCACTAGCAGTTATCATTGTTTTAGCACATTATTGTTTTAGCACATTACTGTTAGCACCGATTATTCTAGTGTAGGTTAGCGCTTTTGTAGGGGTTATCATTTTTGTTTTGTTCTGCAATACCCGGGTGCTGGATCCCTGGCAGGTACCTAACCAAGTGCACTAACACTCCACGGGATAGCGCTATCTCCAACACTTTGGGTGGGCCTTGACATTGGGAAAGGACATCAGGGGATTGGTGCCTGGCATCCAATGTACTATGGGGACCCTCACTGTTGTTATCAGGTTGGTTTTTTTTTTACTGTGTGGTACATGGTACTCATGTTACTATGTTCAGTAAAGGTTGTTAGCATATATTTATGTGCGTGTATCATTAGTACTGTTCCTGTAAGGAAGGTAGAAAAGCTGTCTGTGTAGCTCCAAGGTAAACAGCCCAGTGGCTGAAAAGCCAGATGAAAGTCTTTGATGGAGAGTATATGGAGTGCATAAGAAGGGAGAGAGAGTTGGTGTGATGCACTGCTAGCAAATTGTGGTGCGTTTAGATGCCCAGTTGCATATACACAGTGTAATGGGATCGGTGTGGAGTTCTTGTACGCTCCCGTGTCACGTGTCCACGGAAGGATAGTGATGTCACTCCCCGGCGCGGCCCAAACCAAGGTACAGTAGAAACAAGTTGTAGATCGATGCGGCAACAACTCAAAAGGACTGGGACTCACCAGAGGATAATTAGAAATGGGAAATATTTATTGGACTACATAAAGGGAGCACTCAGGACAAACAAAAAAAAGCTGTGTGTGCTGTGCACGCGCATAGTAAGTGAAACTTCTTTGACTTTTGTCACAGAAATTGACTTATAACGCGCGTGCTCGGCACACATGTGTCAGTGTGTCAGTCAGTGAGTATGTATGTGTTTGTTTGTGTGTGTGTGTCAGTCAGTGTATGTATCTGTACCGGTCAGTGTGTGTATTTGTGTCAGTCGTGTGTGTGTGTGTGTGTGTCAGTGTATGTCTCTCTCTCTCTCTGTGTTGTGTGAATGTCTCTCTGTGTCGGTCAGTGAGTGTATGTGTGTCAGTCAGTGTGCGTGCGTATGTGTGTCAGTCAGTGTGTGTGCGTATGTGTGACAGTCAGTGTGCGTGCGCGTGCGTCAAAGTGTGCGTGCGTCAGTGTGTGTATGTGTTTATTGGCAGCAGTACCAGCATCATGAATGTTGAGCGGGTGGGGGAGCTCACAGTGGGGGGGAAGGAATAGGCACATCATTCAGGGGCGGTGTTCGGTACATCACTGGGGTGTGCGTGCGTGTGTCAGTGTGTGTCAGAGTGTGCGCGTGCGTGCGTCAGAGTGTGCGCATGCGTGCGTCAGAGTGTGTGCGCGTGCGTCAGAGTGTGTGCGTGCGTCAGAGTAAGTGTGTGTGTGTGTGCGTCAGTGTGTGTGTGTGTCATTGTGTGTATGTGTCAGTCAATGTGTGTGTCAGTCAATGTGTGTATGTCAGTGTGTGCGTGTCTGTCAGTGTGTGTGTCTGTCAGTGTATGTGTATCTCTCTGTGTGTACCGTATGTCTCTCTGTCTGTGTCCTGCCCCCTCTCTCCTGACTCCCCCCACCCCCGACGGAGCTGCGGACCCGGGGGGCCCAGTCTGAGTCTTCTGAGCAGATACCCCCCCCACCCCCCGGCGGCGCGCTCAAGCTCCCCCCTTCCCCACAACCCGGCGGCGCGCTCAAGCTCACCTCCCGGCGGCGCGCTCAAGCTCCCCTTCCCCACCCCCCCGGCGGTGCGCTCAAACCACCCTTTTCCCAGGCACCGCTGCCAGCCGCTTCTGCGCATGCGTGGCGCGCGGCATGGCAGTGGGCGGGGAACAGCGGCGCCGTGGGAGTTAGGAGCGGCGGCTATCGCCGCCGCATGTGAGCAACTAGGTGTGGGTGTGTGGGAGGGTGAGGGGTGCGGCGGCGATTAGGAGCGGCGCCGGCGACTATCGCCGCCGCCGCCGCCGCCACATGTGACAGGGGGGGGGTGTGTGAGTGGAGCGGCGTCCATTACGTGACGTCACTTCCGTTTCACATTTCGCCCCCCCATCTATCCAGTTTTATCCCATCAGAGGTGCCACTAAAGAAGTTTCACTTCAAAAATGGGGAATCCTCCTCCCACGCGTTTCGGGCATAGATTTCCCTTTCTCAAGCAGTATGTAATTCAATAAATATTTCCCGTTTTTAATTATCCTCTGGTGTGTCCCAGTCCTTTTGAGTGATTGCTGCATGATCTACAACTTGTTTCTACTGTTCCTGTAAGGGTCCATCCCTCCAGTCAGGATCCCTTGCAGCTGGAGGCGCTGTCACCATAAGAATCAGGTACACCCCAGGCTCCCAGCGGCAGAGGTTCAGGTCTTCTGTGAGCCACAGGTAACGTACCACACACACCGTAGTCGCCATATCTTCCACAGGGTGGGGGAAAGTGCACTACATTTAGTATACAACTAACATAGGTGAGTAGGTCTAGGTACATGGTAAAGTGCCCAAAATGGGATGTGACTCCCTCCCATAGTGATAACAGGGAAATCTATATATATAAAAGTGAAAAAATGTTTGTCTGTGTGTTTGTGCTCTCTGTGATTGTCCGGCAGACGGCCACAGCTCATTGGCCTGCGGGGTGGGCTGACGTCACGGCCACGCCTACACAGGACGTGACAGTCACACCACCCTCACACCGCGTGCACATCTTGGCCTCACTGTCAATTTGGTAACTGTCAGGACCCCACAGTGACTCCTACTCCTCCATTTGATCCGTTTGCTTATTGGCAGGATCCCACAGTCACTGCTACTCCACTCCACAGCCTCCCTCACTGTCTCCCCCTTCCCCCCGTGCCGCCATCCTCCCGCACACCACCACATACGCATACTCCCTCTCGCTCTCTCCCCTTTCCACCCGAGCCGTCCTCCCGCTCACCTCACCGCGCCTGACCGCTAACATCCTCCCTCGCGCTCTCCCCATTCCAACCGCGCCATCCTCCCACTCACCTCACCGTGCCTGACCGCCACTGTGCCACCGTCCTTCCGCCTCCATTCAGCTGTGGCTGCCTGCCAGGGGTGCCTTGCAGCCAGACCTCTGACGTCTCTGGGAGGCATTGCAGACGGCGCATGCGTGCAACAACCAGCATCAACACTAACAGGTAAGAATCTGCATACAATTACGATTCACCTCTCCCACCACTGTCTCAGACTCTCACCCCATCACCCTTCAGCTACACAGTCATACACACACACCAACACACACCATCAACGCCAAACGGGGGAATTGGAGATATGACGGGGGGGACCAGGCCGTGACCGAGGGGGGTAAATCGGAGCTGTGAAAGGGGGGGGGGGGGGAAATGGAGCTGTTTAGAGGGGGGGGGCCCGGAGCTGTTAAAGTGGGGGGAATCGAAGATGTGAATGCGGGGGGGGTGCAGCTGTGAAGGGGGGGACCAGAGCTGTGAACGGGGGCAGGAATGGGGGGGGGAACTCACAGATGTGAAGGGGGGAATGGAGCTTTGAAGGGGGGGACGGAGGTGTGAAGGGGGGGTGGCGAGAGCTGTGCACGGGGGGGACTCCAGCTGTGAATGATGGGGGCCCATTCATGTGCAGGAAGGGGGCCAGATTGCTGTGAACGGGGAGAAACAGACGCAGGAGAAAGGGGAAGGGTGGGGAGGAAGGGGGAGAGAGAGGGGGAGGGGAGACAGAGGGGGGAGCGGAGAGAGAGGGGGGAGCAGAGAGAGAGAGGGGAATGGAGAGAGAGAGGGGGGGCGGAGAGAGAGAGGGGGAGCGGAGAGAGAGGGGGAGCCGAGATAGGGGGTGAGGGAAAATGTAATCCCGGGCAACGCCGGGTATATCAGCTAGTAATTCAATAAAATTAGATAATTAGTGGTCACAATGTCCCATACTAAAGTATCTAGATGTGGGAGATAGTGAGTAGAGTTGTCCATCACAGCCCTTTGCTGGATACAGCAATACCACTATATTAGTTATATTCATGTCCTATGTCAATAAAGATACAGTGTTGACAGGATTTAAAGAACTCCCACTAGCAAGTAATGGCAAGAGAAAAGGACTCAGAGTTAATATCAAATGTATTCTTTCCACACAGGGATGCATTGCAACAGAACGGGAGAGGTCACTGCTCAGGACAGAGCCCACACACGGCCCCACAGGTTGATGGTAAGTAACACAGACTTATTGCACTTAAATATAGGACGTAAACAGGAAGCCTTCATTTAGACCATTAGGCGAAAGTGTTTTTAGAGTATAGATCCATTCTGCCTCTTCTTGCAAAAGTCTTGTATCCCAGTCTCCCCATCTAGGGCCGCATGAGAACTGATCAATACCCAGAAATTTAATGGCTGTGATGTCCCCATGGTGGCAGTTGTTTACATGTCTTGCCAGGTGTTTATCAGCTTAGTTGCGGATGGTACCGATATGTTCCAGTGCCCTCTTTTTTAGTAGGCACCTTGTTTTGCCTACATAGATATTTCCACATAGACATTCTCCCTGGTAGATGACACCTACACTGAGACAGTTAATGAACTTCCGGACATGATACAACTTTGACTTATCCCAATTTGAAAATTCTTTTGTGATTTTCATAAATTGACATGCTTTTCATCTGTTACAGCCGAAAGATCCCAGAGGTTTCGGCGGGAGCCAAGTTCTTGGTTGGATTTCATTGAAGTGGCTGTGAACAAGTAGATCTTTTATGTTCCGCGCCCGCCAACTAACCATTAATGCATAGGGCTGTAATACATCTTTAATGTTAGTATCTGCCCTGAGGACATGCCAGTGTCTTTGAAGTATGTCTCTTGCGTGGTGCCATTGTTTATTGAACGTCCCTACAAAGCGTACCCCTTTGTCACTTGGCTTAGGTGTAGTGTCGAACAGTAGATCTCTCCGGTGTGTATATTTTGCCCTTTTATAGGCCAGTTTTACTAACCTTTTGCTTTAGCCTCTTTCATAGAAATGTCTGGACATGTGTACAGATTGTGTCTCAAACTCTTCACTGGAGCTACAATTCCTCTAAGTCATAGGTATTGGCCTATGGGAATGCCATTGACCTGTGACCTAGGGTGGTGACTACTTGCTGTGAGTAAACTGTTGGTCGCAGTCGTTTTTCTATAGATAGTGGTTTCTATAGAGTCGTCTATACCTCTTGAGATGCTGGTAGAAAAAAAGGGGGGGTCCTCCGGCGCGTTGCTCTGCTTGTGGCTCCACGGCGTTTAAAGTATATAAGTAAGGGAGAGAAGAGAGGGGACCACAGTAAGGGACCAACACAGTGATTATACACAGCTCTTCGTTTGATTAGGGAGGGGGGGGGAGTAGGGGTGTTAGGAGATCAATGGAGATTGAAAGATACTGCTGTATGAAAGGAGACACACTTACATCAGAATGTCTAATATCTTGAATTCTTGTACTCTTCTCTTTATATAGCTGTATTTTGTTGAGGGTGAGGAAAAGCCTCCTGGTATCCTCCTTAGCAAAAAAATAAAGGGAAAAAAATAGTGCAATAAAATTTATTAACAATGGAAAAAAAGAGATTGAACACTTACAAGCGGCCGATAATTTCAGGCATAGAGAGGAGATTCTGCCAGACTCCACAACGAATCCCTTCCTGGGTTGGGGTGGTAAGGAGGATACCAGGAGGCTTTTCCTCACCCTCAACAAAATACAGCTATATAAAGAGAAGAGTACAAGAATTCAAGATATTAGACATTCTGATGTAAGTGTGTCTCCTTTCATTCAGCAGTATCTTTCAATCTCCATTGATCTCCTAACACCCCTACTCCCCCCCCTCCCTAATCAAACGAAGAGCTGTGTATAATCACTGTGTTGGTCCTTTACTGTGGTCCCCTCTCTTCTCTCCCTTACTTATATACTTTAAACGCCGTGGAGCCACAAGCAGAGCAACGCGCCGGAGGACCCCCCCTTTTTTTCTACCAGTATCCACATAGAGGTTGGTGAATCACCTCTGAGAGACTCAGGCTGCGGAACTGCATTGTGCCAAGGACAGGAGCCATATACTGAACAGTAGGATAACTCTTTTTTGGCGCAACTTTTCTCTCTTTTATACCTCTTGAGATGCGGTTATCTATAAAAATGATGGTGTTCAAATCGTATTCTAGAGTCAGGCGTAGGTTTCAGTGTATCAATTGGCCCATTCCAAAGCATCATCACATCATTGATGTAGCATATCCATAAATCGATGTGAGATGTGTATAGTTCAAGTTGTTCAGCAAAAACTATCTGCGACTCCCACCACCCTAGGTATAAGTTAGCAAACGAAGGTGCACATTTGGTCCCCATGGCTGTTCCTTGAATTTGGTGATAGAACGTATTTCTGAATAGAAAATAGTTCCTGGTAAGAAATTCAAGGAGATCAGCTATCAATGTATAAATGGTATTGTTCAAATGGTATTGTACTGTATATATTGAATTGTTTGAGGAAAATAATATATCCCATATTTACTAAGTGGTGTTTTTCCACAAGAATCATTCTGGCGCCGGAAGACACCTTTAGTATGGGCCTCAAGGTGTATTGTGAAATAGCACCCCTTAGGAAATATAGGCCAATATAATGTATAGCGTCCATAAACATTTGTTAGGAAATGTAATTTGGCCTCCATATTTTGGTGCATAATCATAGTGTATACGATTGAAAAAGATGATTGATACCTTTAAATCAGACAAGTCTCTGTACTGTTTTTAAATATGTTTTATAGGTTATCAGTTGATTTGAGGGTTCTTATGATATTTTGTATTTATTTTCTGTTGGTAGCCAGATTATAGGGGATTATAGGGGTTTCCCCTCTATAAACACACACAATCTGAGTTCTACATTAGACCAATTAGGAATTATGGAAATGGAAACAACAGACTCAACCATTAACATTTTTGAGAAAAGGTTACAAAAAGAGAAAGACATGGAAAGTAGGATGAGAAATACAGAGGAAAGAGATGAGAAAGAAATAATCAGTGAAGAGTTTGACAAATTAGACAAACTCCTCAAAAAGGAGACAAGAAAGATACTAGACAAGGCGTATTTGGAAGAATATCTAAGGGTGAATAGAATCCCCAGAGGTTTAAGGACAAGTAAAAAACCGTCCTTTGATTTAGAAGAGGTCGAGTACACTGTCATGTGGGAAGGCATACTGGACACATGTGGCAGGGACCTAATAAAGCTATTGATTGAACATCACAAACACACATTGGGAAAGATAGACGAAGAGGTTAACCAAATTAAAGTCAAATTAGAGCCACTAATGGAACACCAAATTTTCCTAGAAAGGAACAAAAAACTCTCGGACGAGATTGACGCCCTTGGGAAAAGTCTGGAGATCAGTAAAAACATTAAATTTAAACGGGACAAGGAAGACTATGAAGAAGGGCTAAATAAAAGATGGGATAAAAGTGGGTGGAGTAAAAATCCCGAGAGAGGTAGAGACGAAAGTGCACACACCCCAAGGAGATTTAGAACTCAGTCAAATGATAAGAAAAAAGCCAAACAGGATAATATTGTAAGAGACCCTGCCCCCCCCCCCCCCCCTCTCCCTCCCCCACCTGCCCCCCCAAAAAAAGAAAGAGAGCCAGGCTCAGAAATGGACGGGAGAGAAAAAGAGAGAAAACCACAAGATAGGGGGGGGGGGGGGGGCATCATTATAGATCTTACTATCACAGTAACCCATACCATCAAAGGGAGATCAGTAGATACGAACCAAATGATAGGAGCTACCAATATAGAAGAGACCACTGGAGTCAAGAGAGAGCGAGGGACTGGGATAGACAGCAATATTATGAGAGAGAAGGAAGGAGGGAAAGGGAGGAGAGGAGAGAGAAACACCATTGGAGGGATGAAAGAGAGGACCGTAGAGACAGATGTGATAGATCAAGACCGAGAAGGGAAGAGGAAAGGAAACAGAGGCATATCAGCCGATCCCCAGTGAGGAATCCGGTATGGGAGAGAACCAAGCAGGATACTGCGGTATCTTTTTTAGATCAAAGTCCCCTGCAGGGACTACCTTTACAGAACCAACACGAGATACTCACAGACAGGGGTACGGAAGAAAGCCACAGAGGGAAAAAAAGAGAAAGAGAGGACAGAGAGGGAGAAGGAAGCAAGTCAAAAAAAGCAGCAAAGTAGGAGGAGTATTTAACATAAGTAAAGTCACACTTAACCAAACACAAGTTGATTTAATAGCTAGGGGTTTAAATTTTGCACCAGCAACAAAACCCAGTGGCTGCAGTATGTTTTTAGACGCAAATAAATTCCTACGACAGCTCACAATTAAACGTTTTTTCCTCAATAAGGACGCCCAAAGCAGGGAAATAATGGGAGCAAGTCAGGATACACAACTAGTGAATAATGTAGAAGATGATTTTGTCCACTCAAGACTACGGGAGAAGTCAAAATTTAACCCAAGTGGCAGTAGGGGGCATTATTTAGAGGTATATCACCAACTAATCTCAGATGACCTTGAGAAGTTGACAGAGAACTCAAAAAAACTTAAAGACAACCTCAGCAGAGAGGAGAAGGAAGCTCTGAAAGTTTTAATGGATGATAAGTCCATCACCATCAAACCAGCAGATAAAGGCGGGGGAGTGGTGGTGATGGACACTGAATATTATCTACAGGAAGCAGGGAGAATCTTAGGGGATGAAAAAACTTACCAAAAACTGTTAAGTGATCCGACAAAGAATTTCAAAAAAGAACTAGACGTTATCCTAGACAGAGGGAAAAGTTTAGGAATATTAACCACGAAGGAATGGGGTTATATACAGCAGGAAAAAACAATTTTACCAGTGTTCTATTTTTTGCCGAAAATACACAAATGCTTGGAAACCCCCCCTGGGAGACCAATAATATCAGGCATTGGGTCTCTTACGCAAAATTTATCTGAATATCTAGACTTCTTCCTTCAAAAATATGCGACTGCAGGCAAATCATACTTAAAGGACACGACGCAGGTCCTAAATATATTACAGGAGATTAGCTGGCAGGATGATTACATACTGGGTACGTGTGACGTTAAATCCCTATATACATGTATAAGACATCTAGACGGTATTGAGGCAGTATCAAGAGTAATGTCTAAAGATACTCTTATCAAAAAGGAACAGTGCACTTTCATTCTAGACAGTATCAATTTTATTCTAGGACATAATGTCTTTTGGTTTAATGATGATCTGTTCTTACAACTTTGCGGGACCGCGATGGGCACACGGTTCGCCCCAAGTTTTGCCAACATTTTTATGTCAAATTGGGAGGAGAACACAATATGGTCAAATAATCCTTTCAGTACTAACTTGGTTTCATGGCATCGTTATATCGATGATGTGTTGTTCTTGTGGAAAGGAAGCGAAGAACTGTTAGGAGAATTTATTAATCACATAAACAAAAACAACATCAACCTAGAATTCACCTCTGAACATAGCAAAGACACAATTAACTTTCTGGATTTGACGATTTATATAGAACAGAGCAAAATCAAAACAAAAACCTTTTTTAAGCCTACTGACGCGAACAACTTTCTGCTGTCCTCAAGTTGCCACCACCCAAAGTGGCTTAATAACATCCCCTATGGACAGTTCAGGAGAATTAAAAGGAACTGTTCGGACCATGACATTTTCAAAAAACAAACGCAGACTTTAGAGGGAAAATTCTTAGAGAGAGGATACCAACCCAGAATTATAAGTGAAGCAGTAAAAAAATTGTAAGCAATCCCAAGAGATGATTTGTTAAAAACGCAAAAAAAGACAAGCGAGAATAGTCTTAACTCAGCTTTTATTACCACTTATAGCATGGAAGCAAATAAAGTACGGGACATTATACGAAAGCACTGGCACGTGGTCCAGAAAGATCCAATCCTAAATGGACACATTCCAGATATACCTAGAGTAATATTCAGGAAAGCACAGTCTATTAAAGCTAAATTAGCGCCAAGCACATTTAGGAGAACTAAGACTCCAAATGAGAAGCAGTGGTTACCCCCCCCCCCCTCCCGGTGGGCCTCTTTGGATGTCAAGATTGCAAAGCCTGTAAACAAGCAGTAAAGGGGGAGAGAACAGCTTTTAGCTCAAACACCACAAAAAAGGCTTTTAAAATAAAGCAAATGATAAACTGTCGAACTGAGTTCGTTGTCTACCTGCTTGCCTGCCCTTGTGGTCTCCAGTACGTGGGCCGCATGTCAAGACCTCTTAGGGTCCGAATACTGGAGCACTTGGGCAACATACGCAGGCAGGTAATGACACACAACGTTTCTAGGCATTTCAGTCTATGCCATGGAGGTAATCCTGAAGGTTTAAGCTACAAGGGGATCGAGAGAGTAGACCCACATTGGAGAGGAGGGGATCGACTCCTGAAACTTTGCCAGCGCGAGACATACTGGATCTATAAATTGAAGACCCTAACCCCGAAAGGTCTGAATATAGACATAGACCTCGGGGCCTTCATCTAACTGACAGTATGTCTCGCAAGACACATAACATTTGGGGACACGTCCATTTCTTTAAGTGCTACCATATGTTTTTATAGAGCTATCAGCTGTTCTATCAGAACAAAGTTGAGCATGATTATGCATCCATTCTGACATATAACATTGATTCTATTCTGTTTTGTCATGATCTATTTCAGATGACACCTATCATCAGAACCAACGAGTTGACGTTTTTATGATCATATCTATGTTCTATTTTTGTATAACATTTTTTAAAGCCATCGAAAAATATGTGTTCAAGTATTCATATGGAAAAATGTTTTAGTAATGTTTAGGATTTTAATTAAGAAATTTTACTAATCATCATTCTTTTTATAACAAACGCCGTGATACTCACTCTTTTAATATTTATTTTAAATATTTATATATGTTCTTAAAATTAATTCTTAAATAACCATTTGTACTTTTGTGATGAATTAAGCAACCTGTCAACCCTTGTATCCAAGTTGGGGTCTGTTTATCAAATCAATTGCATAGCTGAACTGTGTTAGAGTAAAAAACATGTTCACATGACCAGAGAGTTTGTGCTGATAAAGTGCACGTTTTTATTTTTATTGATATCATAATCATGCAACCAATTCATGATGGTTTCAAGGGACTTAATGTGTAAGGAGTGAGAGCGCGACTTTCGAGCGCTCACTGCCACTGAGATCTGACAGCTGAGAAGACCGAATGGAGATACGTCATGCAAGCAAGGGAGGGACTCAGGGAGATGATCGGATTGGCTGAGGGATCCCTACATAAGGCCATGACCCAAGCCATACCTTTCTACGGAGCCTGAGGAAGCCCATGAAGGGCGAAACGCGTTGCTACTATCCCTGAGTACTTTTTTACTACTTCAGCCACCGTCAGGAGCAGGAAGTAGGAGTGCAGCACACCACCCGGACGCGGAGAGTTAGCTGCGCACTTGAGTATCCTGCACGAACTTTTTCTGATAGACTGGCTGTTTTTATGCTCATCCAGCTCTTAGTCGTTTTGACTAAGTGCTTTTTAAATGTTTTGTGGGGGCTTTTGTTCTGTTGGTGTTCAATAAAGATCAAGATTATTTCACCCGCGTACCCTTGTGTACCACCGTGTGAACCAGGCACTATTTGAGTGACTAACACACTCAGCTGAAGGTTTGGATTTGGAGTTCCATAGAGGGGAGAAGAGATACCCATTACAGTCCTCACTCACACATGGCCGTGTGAGTTTCCTTTTAACTTCACATGGTTATATTTTAACCTACCTCCGCCCCTTCACCCTTTTTCCCTATTGTTTAGTGTGAAAAACAGGAAGGGCGCTTGACAGCCCTGCAGTGAGGTGCCATCAAAGACACCTCCCTCCAGAGGTCACTCACGCTTGCCCGTGTGAGTGGACGCAGTATTCCTCTGCGTTTTTGATTTAAATACAATCGTCTACCCCAGAATTATATATATTCTGTCTTGTCCCTTACATATTTGTTTTTATTTCATTTCACTCTGAGGACAACATCTTAAGCTATTCCTGCAGAGAAGACCTGAGACGCTTTACTTCAGACAAGAGGAGAAGAAAAGTACAAGCGGAGAGAACACAGAAGAGAAAGCAGCAAAAGTAAAGACACCTTGATGTGAAAGCATTTACACAAGGCCGTGTAAGTGTTCACGTTATTTTACACTTTATTTCACATCATAGTCATTAACCATCATAGTGTTTGAAACGTCTGTCTAGTCCCTCAACCTGTGCTCCCCCATTTTTGTTTGTTTTTCTGTACTATCAAGGATCCTGGATAGGTCCTTTTTGGGGTCTTGAGCAGCAGGAAGAGTTTCGGAAGTAGAGGGGACCCTTAAGTACTCTTTAAGGTTGTATTGTTCTATCATAAGAATTATATCACCCCACAACTTATTTTTTTAGGGTAGCGCCCGGGCTTTTTCATACATCACGGTACATTGTGACTGTCCTAGTTATGTGCTTTAATCTCCCCAGGCAGTATCACTGGTACTTCTTATTTCACAAGACAAAAACAAGTGACATTTTTACATTAATGGTGATTAAATGGCAATAATTATTTATTTTATTTGTTGGCTTCTATATTTATCTGCATCTGCATTTGGCTACGGAAGTTTATCATATCCTCACATTCTCTGCTGTCAGTAACTCTTCACTAACTGAGAATAACCAACATTTTACCTGCGTACTGTATAGTATGTCAGCTCTTTTTCGGTCTTCCTTTAATCAGCAGTCCAAGTTGTATTTCTTCCTTTTTGTTGTTGTTTTTATAGGATTGAAACAGAGGGTCTCCGGAGCTGAACCCCATTAATTTCAGCTCTGTGTATCCTCTGCTTCCTAAGATACATAACTTTGTATGGGATGTTGGTAGCAGCACTGGGGATATATATATATACACACACTTAGTTAAGTTATGGTGAGTAAAAAAAGTGACACAAACCCTCCACAGCAAAGCATATAGCAAATGGAAATATTACTGTATGCTCATTTGCATGTCTTAGACAGGTCTGCAACCCCGCCATTCACCATTATCACCCAGCACTTCCACTGCAGCAAGGGATTCTGGGAAATGACATGCAAATGAGCACACAGTGCCACTTTTTGCTTCAAAACCATTTTAAACATGGTTCCCTATAGGCTTAAGCTTGCTGCATGGTCACAGCTTTGAGCACAGCCAGGGTTAAGATGCATAGCCAGTAAACCCACCCACAGACAGCCATTTCGACCTTAATGGGTCTCATCAGTGTGGGGTTGATTATACTGGCTATGCAAAAATGAAGTAATGAGGATGGGTTTTACCATACTTAGTTAAGTTAATATCTTAATATCTTAGAATTTCTGTCTTGCTGAACAGAATAAACATGTGACTGAGAAGCCGCAGTCTGATACTGAAACTGACTATCTTCAAATCCGACCTGACAATGTACCTGCTCATTAGTAAAATGCAAATCCTTGTTAGGCTTTGATCCCAAAAATAATCTAAAATAAACACTTTTCGCAAATGAGACTTTCTCTCCCTCAACTAAGAACAGATGCTTGAGTGCATGATGAAATTAAAACCATCTGAAACCATTTTCCAAGTCGGAGTGTAATAAGTGTACCTTTCATCACGTTCTCTGCATGACGTGGTGGAGTGGAGTATGGTCTGGCCTGTTTGATGTGGGCTTGGTTTGGGAACTACAGTGAAAATGTAACTACTTAAAAAGAAATTAGAATTGTCCTACCGGCTCTGCAGCTAAATTGCGTGGAGCTGGAGTTGGCCTGAATATCACCAGCGTGAACATAAGAGGGGCCTATTCAGGTAGCTTTGATAAAAACTGCCATATCAAATGTTTTAGCATGACGTTCCTCACGGTCTGACGTTTGTGTTATCACAGTATTCAGAAAGAGTTATCACAAGTCAGATACCATTTGGTAGGATAATGTCAATACCGCTCGAGTTAGCAGTGTCATTGGCTGTGTCTTTTTCTAAGTTCTGCCTGTGCGATCTGCTTGCAGTCTGTAAGAGCTGCACAAAGAGAGCTGCATCTCCCTGTACAGCTGTTACAGACGATCGCACTGTTTTTATTTTATTTTAATAACACAGTATTGAAGCAGGTGGTCTCCAGAGCTGAAACACATTCATTTCAGCCTCGAGGACCCCCTGCTTCCCGAGTTAGAGGCCCCAATATGGAGTGCCGCTATCTCTGCCAAGTTTAAATGTCCCAGTCCCGTGACGCGGTGTAGAGGGAGAAAGGGGGTGGCCCGGTATTAAAGGGGTTGCACCCCATTTGGCCATCCCCTGACCTCACCAGGGAGACAAGGGGTTAACTGGGCTGAGATCCAGAACTGTGATTTAACCCGTTATGACATGTAAATGTGTATTCCCCTGTTTCCCTGTTTCATTGTAACATCAGGTTTAATCAGTGTCTGCATCACGCACATACTAGGATCCATCCGGGAGCACAAGGGTTAATAGTTGTTTAGTGATTATAGCCCTTTGTGTAATTTTCCCGCCTTTTCAGGCACCATTTTGCAGGCTCCCATAGGCCGCCTTTGGAGCTCCATGGTTTTCAATGCTGAATCTTGCTGCTGGGTCCTGTTTCCTGAGAAGACCAGCAGATGGCGTCCGAGAGGAAGAGCGGCGGTTTCCCATTGTAATTCAATGGGCCCATTGACTTCAATGGAGAATCCTCGAAAGAGCTTTCCAGGAACGAGTTAGCTGCCGTCCAAACCGCTTAACTGCAAAGCGGATACATTTTCAATAGGAGAGCTTTGATCACTTAACAAGTCAAGTTCAACGACAAGTGGCGTGGGAATAAATAGTTCTAGAGCACCTAGAAATAAAATTCTTTTTGCCCCTAGTTCCTAGACCTCCCTCCACTCGACCACAACCGGGTCCCCGTATCCTGGACCCTCGATAAGGGTCGAACCGAGAAGAGCGGGTTGCGCCATAGGTTCCAATGGCGGCGGCAGAAACGGCTCAGGAAAACGGCTAAGTGTCAAAAGCTGAAATTTGGTAATCCATAGCTCCGGTTCCGGAGGGCCCAGAGGATCAGGGTTTGAGGTATCTGTAGCCACTGCTCCGGCTTCGCTGCAGAACCATCCTTGACCCTCTTGGACCAACCCGACGGAGTATGGACCCCCTTGAAAGTTCGGGACTTTTCCCATAGACTCCAATGGCGGCCAATCTCCATTGACCGGCTACGGCGGAAAACCCCCATTGACTTCAACGGCGGCGTCGCCCCGTTGAAAGTCTATGGCGGCGGATTTCCATAGCAGCCAACGGCGGCGGTTTGTCATTGAAAGTCTATGGCGGCGGAGCCCGTTGTTTTCAATGGGGATTTAGTGAAAAACCGTGATTTAATTTACAGCGGAGATTTTTGTATTAAAATGTGAAACGGTTTTAAGTGTATTTGTGTATCTCCGGTTCCGAAGGTCGTAGCAAGTCGCAAATTGGACCATAGGGTGTCCCAGTTCCGGCATTGAGACCTGGGAAGTTTGGACCTGCTGGACCCAACGGAACCGGATATTTTAATATGTTCATGTTTTATCTTTCATACTGTGTTCCAAGATATGGGTAAAACCCAGAGGAAATTCCTTTGCATACCAGGGTAGCATATGGCCAGAAAGGCGACCCAATGTCTAGGACTTAAGTATGGTTTAACAGGATTTTGTCACATCCACTGTTTGCATGAGGGCGGAGATTACTCAAACCAGAGCAGTCTTCAAGTGTTCCATTTCACACCTCACAACAAAGAATATCCTGCCAGGAATCCAATCTGGTAGACTAGCTGGCATTCCTGATGCAGAGGAGGGGTTACAGAAATGAGACCCCAGAGCTCTACTGCGCATGTACCAACTAGCAGGGGGGCATGTGTCAAAATGTGTTCCCACGTTAATGAGTGGCTACAGTTAATTGAAGACCAATCCACTGTACTCAATGTTAAGGATAGGGCACAAAAGGTTTATAAACTGTTGTCCACCCTTTATCCTTGGTCTTCTGATATCATCTGAATTGTTACCTGATTGCGAGAGAATTGCTGTGCTTCATACTTCTCATTCCCCAACCCCAAAGTAAGTGTACCTCTTGTCTGTTACTGTATTATTCGTGTGTTCACCTATCCAAAGGAATAAATATACTTTATTATATCTAAGCCTCGTTCAGTTCAACCCAGTGATTTGTGTAACCTTACTACCTGTGACAGGCTATCGTCACACGCGGGAGATATAAACAATGCAGGGAGATGCTGGCACCGAATAACGGGGCCAATAATTCGGGAAGCAGGGTGTCTCCGGGGCTGAAATTAATGTGTTTCCGCTCCGGAGACCCCCTACTTCAATACTGTGTTATTAAAATATAAACAGCTTAATTACCTTATGTGACAGTGCTCATCTCCAATCAGGAGGCGGACCCACAGGGCTAAGGTAGGGATGCAGAATAACCGACCAGAGCCCAGGGACAGAGGGACTCCTGTTAGAGTATCCAAAGTCGGTAAGCAGGCAGAGGTCAGGGCTGGCGGCAGTGGTGCAAAGTCCAGTAAACAAGCAAAAGGTCAGGGCATGCAGAAAGCAGCAAGGTCACTGGGTCGGGGTCACGGGGTCGGGGTCACGGTCCCGGGTCAGCAACAGGGGAGTCCAAACAGACAAACGGGTAAGATGTGCATCGTAAACAACAGGAAATGCAAACGTTCGAACCTTGCTCGGTGACTCCCACTAGGAACTGCAGCCTTATATAGAATGCTTCCAGTACACAAAATGGCCAAACTGAGCAGAAAGGGCAGGCAACCTGGAAAATCCGAACTGCAGCAAAGCCCGGCATGGATCAGACAAAATCCTCATAACTTAGCGGCTAGCCGCTAAGATACTAAAGGGGATAAACCAGAGTACCTGGTTTGTTGCCGGTATAGGGGTTGTATGAAGGGGTTGTTGCCGCAGGGTGGGTGGTTAGGCCTACCAGGAAGGCTATCATCCTCAGAGGCCTAACCACCCACCCTGGGGCAGCTACCCCCTTCACCCAACCCTTCCACCCCCAATAAATATTAAAATACAATACAACCACCAATACTATCCAATACACCCACTGATTGCCAGTGTGGTTACCTATGCCCTCAATGGGAGCAGATAACCCCAATTGCAATATATGGGCACCCTACTACCCCTCCTCCCAACATCCCAGTAATGGGCAAAATCTTGATTATCCAGATCTAGATTATAGTGCATTTGCCCATTAAAAATAAAACATTACCCAGCCAGCATATAGTAAATTAAAGTTGTACTTATCACTGCCGCCCTCATTCTCATCTTTGTCCTCCACATTTTCCGTAAGCAGCAACAGTAAACTTAAAAAACTAACTACTGGCCACTAACCTTTAAATACCTTAGCTGTTATTAACCGCTATAGTAATTAAAGGGTTAACCCGACCCACTACCCACCCGGGAGGCGTAATCACCCTCCCTAGGGACACTACCCCCACCCCCTCTAACTCCATCATCACACATACAAATGAGCAAAAGCACTAGTAGCCAAAAAAGGCTAATAGCACGTTTGCCCATTTGTTTTCAAGACAAAATAAATACAGTACAATACATTACACAGTAGCCAATAAACCCATTGATTGTCACTGTGGTAAACTATGCCCACCATATGGACATGGATTGCCACAATGGCAATAAATAGGCAACCTATAAAAAATAAAAGACATTACAATTCAATAAAACAAACATTTGCCGAAAAATGCATTGATTAGCACATTGACAATGTATATTCTCAAAGGGGCATAGATAAACACATTGCCAGTCAAAGGGCATTCCAAAAAAAGATGACGTCACATCATTTAAAAAAAAATGAAAGCCATCACATGGTACATCCACAAATCGGATTGGTGGATGTACCATTTGTCAGTCAAATGTGACATCACAGGCCTTATATAAGGTCTGTCACGTTTCATTTGACCCCAAGAAGCCGTCGAATCAACATCTTCTGAACCTGTTGGAGAAGAAAGAAGAGAAGAAAGAAGGAAGAAAAAAAGAACTACTCACCTGAGACTCCTCTTCAAGCAACTAAGGATCATGGACTTCGTACTGCTGAAGATCATTGCGTCGTGGGGCAAGAGTTGGTTCCACTGTTGGATGTGGAGGTTGAATCTTCATTCCGGCAAAAGTAAGAAACACATTGATTGTATTTTATTTGTGTATTTTTTTTAGGATGCCCATTGACTGGCAATGTATTTATCTATGCCCCTTGAGAGTGTAGATAAGCACCTTGACAATCAATGAATTTTTCGGCAAATGTTTGTCTTTATTGAATGTTAATATCTTATTTTATGGTTGCCCATTCATTGTCATTGTGGCAATCCATGCCCCTATTGTGAGCATGGCTTACTACATTAACAATCAATGGGTTTATTGGCAAATGTCTATTTTTATTGAATTGTAATGTCTTTTATTTTGTGGTTATTTTTTTAGGTTGCCCATTCATTGTCATTGTTGCAATCCATGCCCATATTGTGGGCATGGTTTAACACAGTGACAATCAATGGGTAAAGGGGGTGGGGTATGGGGGTATTTGCCCCAGAGTAGGCCACCCAGGTGGGTAGCTGGCAGGATTAACCATTTAATTACTATAGAGGTTACTATCCTGGTACACCCAAATCCTGCCTTAACCTTCACCCTGGAGGTGGATGTCTCCGAAGTTGGGGCTGGGGGGTACTGTCACAACGCAAGGACAAAAAGGTGAGCTAAATCCTTGTGCTTCCTTTTCAAATACATTTTCACCAGCCGAGCGTAATGATGTGGGAAATCGAGAGTTTGGTGCTATTAAGATGGAATGAAGGCATCTGTTGGAAGGAAATTTCAAAGAGACTGTGTGGTGCTCAGAAAACAAGTGACAGATATCGGTATGTCTTGAACCTGATAAATACCTACAGAATAGTACCCTTCAGGTATCTGTATAAAGGTATATAGGTAAGTAGGTATAAAAGTCGCCAAAAGAACGCTTAACTGGATAAATCCCACGTTGCGCTGCAGTAAGGATTTAAACACGTCCTAGTGTCCAGAAAATGTAGCATCAATACTGAATGGGTAAAACTTTACTTCAATCATCTGAAGGATATAGCCAATTACTCACATCAAGGTGCAGCATCCTGGTAGGAGACCCACATGTCCTGGGGTACTTGGTGTGCCTCCGCTTGTAACTGGATGTTAGAAATTAACAAAGAAGGCAGAGCACTACCCATATGCAGGCTAAAAAATGATTAGAGCAAAGTGTTCCTATAAGTAAAAAAATGAAAAATATTTAATGGATCATGATGACATACAAAACCAAGAAGCCCACACCTACACTTTTCACACCTTGATAAAGCACCTCAGCGTGAAACGCGTAGGTGTGGGCTATTTGGATAAAATTTGAGATTCACATTTGATTTATTCATTTGTTGTTTATTTATGTTTATTTGATTGCAGTACCTATATTGTTTTAATGAATCTGAATTCATGTTTTTTGTTAATATTTTATTTTTATTTTCATTTAATATATTATTTACATTTGCATTTTTATTGTTATACATAATTATCCATTCAATTCATGATGGTCAGTGAGATATGTTTATTTTATATTTATTTATTATGCCCTAACGTTATATTCATGTATTACTGAAGCTTTACTAAGTGTAATTAGGCTCCACCAATCAGGACTTGCTTTTTGGCCTTTAAATATTCATGGCTACAGTACATCCTTAACACATACCCCCAATGAAGTCAGAGCATCAGCTGGACGAAACGCGTAGGGCTGACATCATCACGTGATTACTGAACAGCTGTGTGAGGATTCTCTTGGCTGGGGCTGCTTTGGAGGCTTTACTCTCACCGACTGTGGATCTAAGAATTACACTACGGGGAAAGAAATCATGAGTTCGGATACATTCTCAGGGGCTGTCTGCCTTATTTCATCAAACTGGGCTCCTGCACTCTCCAGTGGACAGAACGAAAAGAGAGTCTATACTGCATGATTCCCGGATCAGTTAATTATGGCTTCCTTGCGGTTCATCTGAGGAGCCTAGCTGACGCGTTAGCATGTTTTTCTTTCCAGGATCATCTACCTCTGCTATTGATTGGTGAGATCCTTCCTACACCCATCTTTCCCCTAAGTTCTTTACATTTTAGCCATCTGATGGGCCCTGTATTTGAATACCTTATATACCATCCGCAGATAGGATTGTTAATACTATTTGCTGCACAACATTGATTGACATTCATCAGTCCATTGCATTTCCTCAGCCACCAGCTGTGAGTGATTGCTAACCTGGATTACATCTACCTTCTTCCTACTGCTATTTTTACCATTGATTGGACATTTGTACTTGTTTTATTTATATTTTGTGTACTTTGTATTCCTTACATTTGTATATTGGTTTGATTTGTTACTTTGTGTCTATGATATAGGGACTTTGTTTTCCCTGTCTTTGAATAAATCTGTCCATATTGATATTTACTGTTAGATTTTTGCGCTCTTTTTTTATATACATTTATGGATTAGGTTAATTCACATTTGAGCTTTATTTATCTTCAGTATTTGATTTCAATATTTTTATAATACTCACATTATATATATTCATTTCCGCTGGTAATTTTCCTTTTGTTTATATATATTCATACATACACTCACACACATTCAAAGTATCCATATACTCTAAATCTTGACCAGTTCCGTTTTCACAAATCCACTTTTATCCTTCAATTCCCATTTTTTTCCCACTCTTCTTGGGTCTTTCTCTTTTTTACCTACCGTACTAGAAGTACAGTACGATTTGTTTATTTGAAACAGCAATCTGCCAATGCAGCTCTGGAAGCAACATAGCCTGTAATAATTAATAACAGTGAGAACAGGGACAGGCTATGTGGTTTGCAGAGTATGAATCAAATATGTACCCAAATTCCAATGAAGCTACATTACACGAGAGAGATTAAATATTCTCAGCTTGAATGTCAGTGTGTTCTGTGAATGACATCTAGTCATTGCTTTTTAATCTGTCTAATGTGTACATATAGTACATAGAGATGTCTTGTACTTGTACCCACAAACATTCCCTTTTGGAAATTGATTCTTCTGATGACACACTGCGTTGCATCATATCTATTATTGTCTCGGTTATTGCAGCTTCGTGCAACCATTTAAACTTTGTTTGTATGGTTATTTTTTTGCAATACAGAGCTGTTGTTCCATAGTGATAGTTTAAAAAAAACTGTAATAAATGTATCACGTTAATGTCTTTCACCTATTCAGTTGTGTTAAGAAATACAGCAACCAAGGGGTTCACTTTCATTTTAAAAATAACTTTTTTTGCTCTGTCATATGTGAGGTTACCTGGGTCAACGTGATCTTTGCATTAATGGGACAATAAAGCAATGAAGAAACTATATGTTTATGTATGTATGCCTGTCTTTATTTATATAGCACCATTGATGTCATAACATTTCACAGCAGGTGGGTAAAGCCTTAAAAGTGAGGAGCGGAGTTGAGTGTGTGATATTCGATTTTTTAATTTTTTAATATCTCTTTATTTGTATTTTTATATGGTTTTCCATTTTACAGACTACATTTTCATCTTTGAATATCTTTTAAACACAGACAAATAAAATTGAGAATCCATATTACGATAGTTCGAAACACCATGAAAACAGAAAACGAAGGAAGAGGGGGGAGGAGAGGGAGGTAGAGGGTGGGGAGAGAGGGGAGGGGAGATAGGGGAGGGGAGGGGAGATAGGGGAGGGGAGGGGAAGGAGGGAGGGAGGGGAGGGAGGGAGTGGAGGAAGGGGAGGGATATTTTTGGTACTTTGACCCCTCTCTGACCGCAACCTCTTCAACATAGCGGCGAGGTATTTGGGTCTATTAAATTTAGAATAGTCAGGGTTTTGTACCATCTATAAATTAATTTATATGAATTTTCTTGTATTAAAGTACAGCAGGAACCTTTGGCCCCTGATTCCCAGATGTCTTGCCAGTCGTCCCAATCGAGTTCTTCGCCTAATTCCTTCTCCCAGGCCAGCATTTATCTATCCTTTTCTTGGGAGCCCAAAGTAGTGATAAAATAACATAAAGATGATATAATTTTAGTCTTTTCAGAGGCATGTCTACACATCCTCTCAAAATATGTGAGATCCGGAATGTAATCTCAGTCAACCTTTTCCTCAAAAAAATGCTTAACTTGTAGATAGCGGTAAAAATCTGAGTTTGGAAGATCAAATTGTCCTTGTAAAAATTGGAACGATTGTAATTTGGACTGTGTAAATAAATCTACAACCTTTAAGATACCTCTACCTCTCCAAGGGCCTCATGCACTAAACGCCGACAAATCTTTTCGGCAAGTGTTGCCGATAGGCATGATTTTGGCGATTTGCCCTCGCAGTATTCTGTAAGGGCCGAATCCATGCCGATCCCTGCCGAATCTCTGTGAAAGCAAAACGCCAATGAGCCGGCGATAAATAAACCTGGCTCCCGATAACCTGCCGATAGGCCGTTTTTGACGATATGTGTTTGCAGCAGAGAGAGACCCGCCGGTCTCTCTGCGCAAACATTTGCAAAATAAAAACATATAAAAACAACTTTTACTGATAGTGTACATGTGCAGGGGGTCTCCGGAGCTGAATCGCATTGGTTTCAGGTCCAGGGACCCCCTACTTCCCGAGATACAGGCCCCTTTATGAGGTGCCGGTATCCCTCTGCATTTAAAGGTCCCGATCACGTGACCACGGAATGTAAACAAAGCAGAGGGATACCAGAACCCCATAAAGGTGCCTGTATCTTGGGAAGCAGGTGGTCCCCAGACCTAAAACCAAAGCGGGTCAGCTCTGGAGACCCTCTGCACATCTACACTATGAGTAAAACACATATATAAATAAACACTCATTCCTTACCTTTGCGGCTATGTGCTACGGTAACGAAGCAGCATGAATGTATTTTTAATAATAGTGTACTGTGAGCAGGGGGTCCCCTGAGCTGAACCGTGTTGCTTTGTGGACCAGGGACCCCTGCTTCCCGAGTTACATGCCCCGGTATGTGTCATCGGGTGGCAGTGTCGCCGCCATCTTTATAGCGTCCCATTCGCGCCGTGTCCACTATAAATATGGCGGCGACACTGTAAACGATGCCCCAAACCGGAGCCTGTAACTCCGAAAGCAGGGGGTCTCTGAGCCACAAATCAATGCGGTTCATCTCAGTGGAACCCTGCTTCCGCACAATATTATTAAAATACATAAATGCTGCTTCATTACCATAGCGTATAGCCGCTAAGGCAATGAAGGGGTTAAGGCAGAATAGCATGTTTATTGGGGACATTTGCCCCCAATAAACATAGTAATAAACAACATACACCCCCTGTGTATTTAGAATACATAAACAACAATAAATACATTAAATACATACAGTAGCGACATACTTTATTAAAGTAAATGCCGGCGGCATGCCGGGATCTACCCCAGCTGCCGCCAGTCAGAAACGCGCGCCGCCGCGTTTCCCCCACGCACCCCCCCTCCACATCGCGCGCAATTACCCCCCCAAAGACACCCCGAGCCCGGCTTCTACTCTGCCCCTCTGCTTCCCCGCACCCCCGCTTACCTAGATTTGAACTCCAGGGGTGTCGGGGAAGCCTGGGGAAGCCGGGGAAGACGGGGAAGACGGGCGCGCTTGTGACCGTGACGTCACAGTGCGCCGCCACGCGCCGCGGCTACCCGCTTCCCAGCCTCATACAGCCAGCGGCATTTGCTCGAATAAGAGCTGCCACTGCTGTATAGCACTCACCCATTTCCGGCTGCCACGATGAAGGCCATCCTCATCTTCATCCTGGCCATGCCCCCTCCGCTGCTGCAAAACAGACACAAGAATGAAAACATCCAATGTAATGTCCCCTAACCCCTTAATCACCATAGCAGTTATTAACCGCTACAGTCATTAAGGGGTTAACCCACCCTCACCCACCACTCAGGAGGCCTACATACCCTCTCACACTAACCCCACACCCCGTGAGGCCTAACCACCCTCACCCACTACCCACAAGGGAGGCCTACCCACATACCCTTGGGGCCAATATCCCCCCCCGCACTCCCAGTACCCACAATAAAAACAATACACTGCCCCACAATAAACATCATTCTATTTATTAAATACATTACCCACCCCCTGTGCCC
Organism: Ascaphus truei; assembly: GCF_040206685.1. NCBI lineage: Eukaryota > Metazoa > Chordata > Amphibia > Anura > Ascaphidae > Ascaphus > Ascaphus truei. The sequence goes on along the minus strand of NC_134488.1, from coordinate 69,002,205 downwards.
CCCCATAAATACATGATTTATCCCTTTACATACAGGGTTCATACCCCAGCCCCACGCGAGTCCCCGGTGGGCTGGCGGGTCACCTGACAGACCTACAGGGTACCAGCAACTTGTTTCACACAGGTTCTGGAGGCCTGTTTGTGGGTCCCGCCAAGCGCCATGGCCCCCAGGTGGTCTCCTTGGGCCCCAATTGGGTCCCCACGGTAGGCCCGCAAATGTCTGGGAGCCCCGGGTCAGACCCACAGGTGTCTGCGGGGCCTCGGGTGGTTCCCACCGGGGTCTGGGGAACTCACGAGTGCTCACTATGGGTCCGCGGTGCCCCCACGGATGTGGGACCACCGCTTCATCCCCACACCTATGGGTCCGCAGTGCCCCCACGGATGTGGGACCACCGCATCATCCCCGCAGACTACGGGTCCGCAGTGCCCCCAGGGATGTGAGGCCACCGCTTCATCCCCGCAGGTGTCACCCGTGGAACCACCAGCCTGATACCCATGAGATACCCGAGGAGAACGCAGGTGGTCTCCAGAGGTCTAACGCAGAACCTAGAAACCAACCCTGAATGTAAAAAAAATGTAAAAAAAATAAACCTGGCCAATACATTAAATACATACACCCCCCCCCCCCCCAACACCTACAGTACAATAATTTGCAAAATAACTATTATCCAGATAGGGATAATAGATTATTTGCCCATTTTTAAACACATTAACGAGCATATTAAAATAAATAAAGTACTGCTGACCTCATCAATAAGAAGCCCCCGTCGCCAGCAACATCCTTGTCTTTCATTGCCCACAAAATACATAGCCAATACAAAGCCAATACATTGCAATTACATTCAGATATTAATTAACCCCTTAAACACCTTATCGGATAATAACTGCAAAGGTAATTAAGGGGTTAAGCCACACTGGCCCGATACCCACCCTTCACCCATTCATTTGTACAGTGGCTTCATCATGCAACTATATATATATATAACGAGATAAATGTAGAAGGGTTATCAGAAACATGCTGTACTACAAATACCACTTCTCCATACAGACACACTACAATAAAATCAATTTCCTTTAATAAACCAATCTGTTCTTCCAATCAAAATCATCAAATGCCAATCAAAAACCTCAAATGACAATCAAAACATTGTATGCATCATATATACAATGTAAATGCAATCTATGCACCATATACATTCTGCAAATGAATGCTAACAATAACATATTCAAAACAAAATACCAATACATCCAAACAAGTATACTATTTAAACCAATCCAGTAAACATAAATAAATTAGCATTCATTAATTACATCCCTAAACCATTTACATTCCATCCCTAACAATTAAACAATTAACTAATTCAAGCGTTGAACAGAACAAGTTATCCTGTGAAAAAATATAAGTACCAACAAGAATACAATATACAAAAGCAAGCCTCACCCTGACCTAAAGTACACCATACAATAGCAACAATTACTTCTATCTAATTTTAAAATACATTATACACACATTTATGCATAGCAGCATAGCCAAAATAATTTAAAACACAGCAAATCAAACTTTTAAAACAACATAATTTCTAACCCTTTATGTATATATCGATCTAGACATACATACATACATACATACAGTGGCAAGAAATGATATACCAAAAATAAATAAATACACATGTTAAAAAAGCTTTAAAAAAAATTAACAAGTTAAATTAAATACATTTCTTTAGTTCACTTACCATTACTTGACCCACTCACCGGCTCCCGTTGAACAGCTTACTCTCGAACCAATCCACCAGGCACAGGAACCCATAAAATAACAAACCATAAAATAATAAACATTAAAATAAAAATCCACAACAATCCACGGGTCTTCTATTTGTAATCCATCTTCATCTGTATTCTTCTATCTGCGGCTCTCCTCCGGGGTCTTCTTGTCTTCTACGGCCACGCCCATGTCTTCTTCTTCTTTAGGAGGTCCTTCCTCCTCGGCGTCTGGCTTCAAAATGAGACGACATAAGCTTTTAAAGGCCTATGACGTCACATTTTCGTCATGGTTCCCAGGGCCGTGAAAACCATGTGTTTTGGCCAAGAAAAAAAAAATGATGACGTCACTTAAAGGCAATGAAAGTACAGCCAATCAGAATGGCTTTGCTTCCATTGCCTTTAAGATGACGACATGAAAAGAAACATGGCCGTCCTCACATGGTACAGTAGCCAATCAGAGCGTCGGAAGTATATCCCTACTCTGATTGGCTCTAGTACCATGTGACAGGGTTTCAATGACGTCACATCCGTTCTCCCCCAAGCCTCTGTCACATGGTATACTAGAGCCAATCAGAGTTGGAATGGAGTTCCCACGCTCTGATTGGCTACCGTACCATGTGAGGACGGCCATGTTTCTTTTCATGACGTCATCTTAAAGGCAATTGAAGCAAAGCCATTCTGATTGGCTGTGCTTTCATTGCCTTTAAGTGACGTCATCTTTTTTTTTTCTCGGCCAAAAGACATGGTTTTCACGGCCCAATCAGGGCCGTGGGAACCATGACGAAAATGTGACGTCATAGGCCTTTAAAAGCCTATGTCGTCTCATTTTGAAGCCAGACGCCGAGGAGGAAGGACCTCCTAAAGAAGAAGAAGACATGGGCGTGGCCGTAGAAGACAAGAAGACCCCGGAGGAGAGCCGCAGATAGAAGAATACAGATGAAGATGGATTACAAATAGAAGACCCGTGGATTGTTTTGGATTTTTATTTTAATGTTTATTATTTTATGGTTTGTTATTTTATGGGTTCCTGTGCCTGGTGGATTGGTTCGAGAGTAAGCTGTTCAACGGGAGTCGGTGAGTGGGTCAAGTAATGGTAAGTGAACTAAAGAAATGTATTTCATTTAACTTGTTAATTTTTTTAAAAGCTTTTTTAACATGTGTATTTATTTATTTTTGGTATATCATTTCTTGCCACTGTATGTATGTATGTATGTATGTATGTATGTATGTATGTATGTATGTATGTATGTATGTATGTCTAGATCGATATATACATACAGGGTAAGAAATGATGTTGTTTTAAAAGCTTGATTTGCTGTGTTTTAAATTATTTTGGCTATGCTGCTATGCATAAATGTGTGTATAATGTATTTTAAAATTAGATAGATGTAATTGTTGCTATTGTATGGTGTACTTTAGTTCAGGGTGAGGCTTGCTTTTGTATATTGTATTCTTGTTGGTACTTATATTTTTTCACAGGATAACTTGTTCTGTTCAACGCTTGAATTAGTTAACTGTTTAATTGTTAGGGATGGAATGTAAATTGTTTAGGGATGTAATTAAAGCTGCAGTTCAGTCTTTTTTTAAAAAATTTTTTTTTTTACTTCAATAGCTTCATGTGTGCAATCTCTATTTACCTAAAGAACTGTATAACTGCAGGTCAATCCGTTCTCCATGTATTGATCGGCGAAATTTGGCGACATTTTTAAAGCTGGGATTTGTTTATAATTTGCCTCCGGCAGTCAGTGGAAGACTCATGAATATTCATGAGTCTCCCAGTGACGTGTGCTCGCTCCCGATCTGCCGCTGTGTGGTGCCCCCTTCTGCCCCGATCCCTGTGGCTGTCAGCCTGCGCGAGATGGAGGGGGCTTGTGCCGCCAGTGGGGAGGGGGGAGCGGGAGATGTGCCCCCTTCTGCTCCGATCCCTGTGCCTGCCTCCCTGCCCGCGCGGGAGATGCAGGGGAGTTGCGCTGCCCCCGTGGGGGAAGGGGTTGTGTCCCGGAGCAGTGGTGGCAGCAAGGTGGTGAGTATGTGTGATTATATGTGTGATTATATGTGTGTGTGTGTGTGTGTATATATATGTGTGTGTGTGTATGTATGTGTGTGTGGGTGTATATATGTGTGTGTGTGCGCGTGTGTTTGTATATATATGTGTGTGTGTGTGTGTGTGTTGTGACAGAAACCAGGGGTTGGTAATAAACTCCATATACAGGGCTCCCAGGATACTGAACAGTTTCTGTCCTGTCTAAGCTGAACAGGGCAGCCTCGTGGTACAGGCACTCCATTCCACAGTTTGTCTGCTGCCTGTTTTCTGTCACCTGTCATGCTGATTAGAGTTCAGGTATATAAGACCTGTTTCCTGTTTCCTCTGGGCCCCGCCCAAGAGCCTGGAAGGCTGCTGAACTGCAGAGGGGTGAGAAAGCCTCTTTCCCAAATCGCTTCATTCATTCTGTTAGTTTGTCTAAAGACTGCAAAGGTACTTATTTTGTTGGTGGAAGTGGACAAGCCACTTCCAACTCTGAGTCAGGGACATCTAAGTTTAAGTTATCGCTCAGACGAGCAGCTTTTTGTTTGGCTTTGTTTTCTGTTTAAACTGTGGCAGTCTCAGTGCCTGGGACTGAATAAACCAGGCATAGCCTGTTTAAAGGAACAGTACGTGACGTCTCATCATTTAACCTACCCTAAAAGACCGTGTTCTAACAGTCCCGGACAGACGGCAGAGCCCCGGAGTAAGCCGTTTGTCACATATGGTGGAGAATGCGGGCAGAACACTAAAAGGTCTGGGGGTTAAAGAACTTTAAAGAAAAAAAAAAAAAAAAAAAAAAAGTTTTTTTTTCTCTCTCTCCAAACAAGATGGAAGACGTGGTGAGTGCGCTGGTACGCAATGTCACTGTCCAGAGAGACGCGAATGAAGCCCTGCAACAGGCGAATGCAAACCAGCAAGAGACAAACCGCTTGCTGAAAGAGGAGCAACAGCGGTTCGCTCAGGGCTTACAGCAGGAACTCGAGATCCTGAGGGAGACTATCAGTAACCTTCCACTGGCAGCGGCAGCCCCAGTTCCGAAAATGACCAGGGCAAGCCACTACCTTCAGAAGATGGGACCCTCGGATGATGTGGAAACCTATCTTCTCACGTTTGAACGCACGGCACAGAGAGAGGGATGGCCAGAAGCTGAGTGGGCTGGTCTAATCGCACCCTTCCTAAGCGGCGAACCCCAGAAGGCTTACTTTGATCTAGAGCCAGCCGAAGCTAACGTCTATGCAAAATTGAAGTTAGAGATCCTCGCCCGCCTCGGCGTAACCACGGCTGTTCGCGCCCAAAGGTTTCACGCATGGTCCTTCACGATGGATAAAGCCACCCGAAGCCAGATGTATGACCTCATCCACCTCGCCCGGAAGTGGCTACAACCCGAGATCAACTCAGCAAGCCACATCGTGGAACGGTTGGTCATGGACCAGTTCTTGAGGAAACTTCCCTCTGCCTTACGCCATTGGGTCAGTCGGAGTGACCCCCACAATGCGGATGAGCTTGTGGCCCTCGTAGAAAGGTACAATGCAGCAGGAGAGCACCCGCAACCCACAGTCGTGGAGCAACCCCACTACCCGAGGTTCCAGGACTCTTCCAGAGACGGTAAAAGGGTACCGGGGTTAAGGGGAGCTGAAGAGCGGCGACCACCTTCACGCAGCACCAGCAACAGTGGTTCGCACACTAAGGGCAATAGCCAACATGGGGAGCCGGGAAAAGGCTCTAAGTGGGACACAGACTATGTACCTAAATGTGTAAATTGTCATGAGAGGGGCCACACAGAAAAAATCTGCCCACTAAATGATGAGCCCATGCAATGCAACAGCGTGGAACCTTATTCGCTGTTGTCCCAATGTATGGGCCCTAGCCCAGAGGACCCCTTGAATAACCATCTGTGGGCATTTGTAAAGGTTAATGGTAAGAGGGTTCGGGCACTTCTTGACTCTGGGAGTATGGTCACACTAGTGTCCGAATACCTATTGCCCATTAAGAAGAAACAGGTAAACAGTTCACAAAGAGTGGCAATTTGTTGTATACATGGGGATAATCATGAATATTCCACTGTTGATGTTTTTTTTGAAACAGAATTTGGTTCTTTAGATTTCAAGGTGGGTGTTGTACCCAAACTGGCACATGATGTGTTAATAGGGACCGACTTTCCCCATTTTCTAAAAATGTGGTCCCCAGCTCAGAATAGCGCCCAGAGTTCAATAGCAGACCATAACGAAGTGTTAGAAGAAACAAATCCTTTCCCTTTTTCAGAAATGGAGGTTGACGAGGGCCCAAATAAGAAAGGGGAAAAGGAGGAGTGCTGTGAAATTCCCTTCCCCATCACTACTTTGGTAGGGAATACCCCAAATCAAGATGTTGATCAGGCACTTACCACCCCAGTACAGGATAAGACCCTCGCTGACCTAGAGGTCAGTCCTGGGAGTTTTAAGAAGGCCCAGTGGGAGGACCCCACATTAGCGGTAGCAAGGGGAAATATACGGGACCAGAATAGTACTCATGGCCAACCAGATAGGTCACTTGCTTACCCCTACTTCGAGGTAGAGAACGACCTAGTATATCGGGTTGATAAAAGAAAATCAGTTACAACTAAACAATTGTTGGTACCACGGACATTCCGTAACGTAGTATTACACCTCGCACATAATCATCCATTGGGGGGATACCTAGGGGTGGAAAAGACAAAAGAAAAGGTTCTCCGAAGCTTTTATTGGCCTGGGGTTCTGGCAGAAATTACAAACTATTGTTCCTCATGCCCAGAATGTCAGATCACCGCCCCGTTCAAAGCATACCGCAGCCCATTGGTACCCCTTCCCATAATAGAGGTACCATTTGACCGGATTGCTATGGATCTAGTAGGACCCCTAATAAAGTCTGCTAGGGGACATCAGCATATATTGGTAATATTAGATTATGCTACCCGATATCCGGAGGCAGTTCCCCTACGTAGCACCTCTGCTAAAAACATAGCAAAAGAGTTAGTACTTCTGTTTTCCCGGGTCGGAATTCCTAAAGAGATCTTATCTGACCAGGGAACACCATTTATGTCCCAAGTAACAAAAGAGCTATGTAAACTCCTAAAAATCAAGCATCTCAGAACCTCAGTCTATCATCCACAAACAGATGGTTTAGTGGAAAGGTTCAATAAAACCTTAAAGAGCATGTTACGCCGGGCGGTCGATAAGGATGGGAAAAACTGGGACTGTTTGTTACCATACCTGTTATTTGCCATTAGGGAAGTTCCCCAGTCATCCACAGGCTTCTCCCCGTTTGAACTATTGTATGGCCGACATCCAAGGGGCTTACTGGATATAGCCAAAGAAACTTGGGAACACGAGGTTACCCCTTACAGAAGTGTAATAGAGCATGTTGCCCAAATGCAGGACCGCATTGCTGCAGTCCTACCCATAGTGAGGGAACACATGGAGAAAGCTCAAGAAGCACAAAGGAATACGTATAATAAGGGTGCTAGGGTCAGAATTTTTTTTCCAGGTGATAGGGTACTAGTTCTGGTTCCCACCGTGGAGAGTAAATTCCTTGCTAAATGGCATGGGCCATATGAGGTCTTGGAAAGAGTGGGAGAAGTAAATTATAGGGTAAGGCAGCCAGGTAGGAGGAAACCTGAGCAAATTTACCATATAAACCTACTCAAGCCCTGGAAAGATAGAGAGGTCTTGTTAACCCTAGTACCCCCAGGTCCGTCAGAGAATCAAGAAACTGACCCAGAGGTTAGCATAGCTGAAACACTGTCCGTGCATCAGAAACGAGAGGTCCAGAGTTTAGTGAGAAGGAACAAAGAAATCTTCTCTACACAGCCAGGTAAAACTAACGTAATTAAACATGACATAGTCTCTGAACCGGGGGTCCGAGTTAACCTTAAACCGTACCGAATCCCAGAGGCCAAGAGAGAGGCTATAAGTTTAGAGGTTAAAAAAATGCTAAAACTAGGCGTAATTGAGGAATCCCAAAGTGGGTGGAACAGCCCTATAGTTTTAGTCCCAAAGCCAGACGGTACAACAAGGTTTTGTAATGACTACCGGAAACTAAACGCGGTGTCAAAATTTGATACTTATCCTATGCCCAGGGTGGATGAACTTGTAGAGAGACTGGGCAAAGCCCGATATCTCACAACCCTAGACCTAACAAAAGGGTACTGGCAGGTTCCCCTCACAGAAAGGGCAAAAGAAAAAACAGCCTTCTCAACCCCAGACGGCCTCTTTCAATATAAGGTGCTGCCTTTTGGCTTACATGGAGCTCCCGCCACATTCCAAAGAATGATGGATAAAATTTTAAAACCACATGTTCGGTACGCTGCCGCCTACCTGGATGATGTGGTAATCCATAGTGAAGATTGGCAGTCCCACCTTCCAAAGGTCCAAGCTGTGCTCGACGCAGTTCGGTCTGCTGGACTAACTGCTAACCCCGCTAAATGCACTATTGGTCTGGAGGAGGCCAAGTATCTGGGGTATTCTATTGGTAGAGGGTTACTCAAACCACAAACACTCAAAGTAGAGGCGATACAAAATTGGCCAAGGCCAGTCACAAAAAAACAAGTAAGGACCTTTTTGGGGTTAATTGGCTACTATAGGAGGTTTATTCCCAATTTTGCAACTAAGGCAACCCCACTAACCGACCTCACAAAAGCAAGAGGACCGCTAATGGTAAAGTGGTCCCCCGAAGCCGAACAGGCCTTTAGAAGCCTGAAAGAAGCTCTCTGTGCCCAACCAGTGTTGGTCACACCTGACTTCTCCAAAGAGTTCGTAGTCCAAACCGACGCATCTGAGGTAGGGCTGGGGGCGGTACTCTCCCAGGAGTCTCAAGGGGAGGAGCACCCCATCCTTTATTTAAGTAGGAAACTAAATCCCCAGGAGAAAAATTACTCCATAGTCGAGAAAGAGTGTCTCGCAATAAAGTGGGCTGTAGAGACACTCAAGTATTATCTGTTGGGGAGAAAGTTCCGATTGGTCACAGATCATGCACCCCTTACCTGGATGTGTCAAAATAGGGAGAAGAACGCTAGGGTGACCAGGTGGTTCCTAAGCCTACAGCCCTTTAAATTTTCTGTGGAACACAGGTCGGGGCACAAACATGGCAATGCCGACGGGTTGTCAAGGATGCACTCCCTAATATCCATGGTCGCTCACCCCTCGAGGTCTGAGCTGGGGGGGAGGATATGTGACAGAAACCAGGGGTTGGTAATAAACTCCATATACAGGGCTCCCAGGATACTGAACAGTTTCTGTCCTGTCTAAGCTGAACAGGGCAGCCTCGTGGTACAGGCACTCCATTCCACAGTTTGTCTGCTGCCTGTTTTCTGTCACCTGTCATGCTGATTAGAGTTCAGGTATATAAGACCTGTTTCCTGTTTCCTCTGGGCCCCGCCCAAGAGCCTGGAAGGCTGCTGAACTGCAGAGGGGTGAGAAAGCCTCTTTCCCAAATCGCTTCATTCATTCTGTTAGTTTGTCTAAAGACTGCAAAGGTACTTATTTTGTTGGTGGAAGTGGACAAGCCACTTCCAACTCTGAGTCAGGGACATCTAAGTTTAAGTTATCGCTCAGACGAGCAGCTTTTTGTTTGGCTTTGTTTTCTGTTTAAACTGTGGCAGTCTCAGTGCCTGGGACTGAATAAACCAGGCATACTGCTGCGGCACAGTTTATTCGAGCATTTGCCCGTTCTGTGCCGCAGCAGTAGCCTGGCGCGCGCCCGAGAGTGACGGGCGCGCGCCGAAGCAGCGGAAGAGCGCCCTCCGATCGGGGCGCTCTCCCTACCGCTGCCGGGTCCGCCGGGTCCCCCGGAACCCCCTGCCGCTGTCCCGCGATCGCGGGACACCAGGGCTCCCTCGGGGAGCCCCTGGACGCGCGTGCAGGGGGCGCACGCTCCCGAAGACGCGTGACCGCGCGTCTATGACGCGCGGCACGCCGAGGGGCGGCCACTAGCAAGCCGGGAAATCTCCCGGCTTGCGGATCTGGCCGCAGTGTAATAAACTGTGTCGCCAGTGTAGCCTGTTTAAAGGAACAGTACGTGACGTCTCATCATTTAACCTACCCTAAAAGACCGTGTTCTAACAGTCCCGGACAGACGGCGGAGCCCCGGAGTAAGCCGTTTGTCTCAGTGTATATATATGCAGTGGTTGACAAATCACCAAAAAATCTACTCGCCACACAAAAAAATCTACTCGCCACCTAGTACCAAACGTATGCTGCTTGGGCCAATAGGCGCTCGCCACGATGTTAAATCCACTCGCCCGGGGCGAGCAAATGTATATGTTTGTCGAACACTGTATATATGTGTGTGTGTGTATATATATATGTGTGTGTGTGTGTGTGTGTGTATGTGTGTGTGTGTATATTAGTGTGTCACCACAAGTACCCAGTCACCCACCCTCTCCCTCTCCCGCCCTCTCACACCCACCCACTCGCCCGCCCACCCACTCACCCTCTAACCCTCTCCCGCCCACCCACCCACTCACCCACCCTCACCATCACCCACCCACCCTCTCCTTCACTCATTTATATCTGGCTTTTTTTACTAGATTAGTAAGGAACTATGTACAGTAACAAGGACTAGTTGTATTAAAGTATAAATGTAATACAATAAATAAACGGTTATGTCAAAAACAAATGTTATTAGTTCTTACTAGGAATTTATTCCATTTCTTTTTTTAAAAGGTGGGACTGGGGCGAATAGATTTTTGGGTGATTTGTCTAGAGAGAGGTGTGTGTGTGTGCTTGTGCGTGCACGCACACACACACACACACACACACACGCGGTCTGACAGAAGTATTCTCTGACTTCCAGTGTCTGCCGCTGCTACAGCGTAACTCCTCCCTACCGCCTTCCTGTCCCGCTCCTGTCCCATTCACATGGTCCTCTTCTCCCTCCGCCACCACTGCTGTCCTCTGCCGCTGCCGAGCTTCGCTGCAAGATGCCGTCCTTCTCTCCCTCCGCCGCCGGCTGCTGTCCTCTGCCGCTGCCGAGCTTCGCTGCAGGATGCCGTCCTTCTCTCCCTCCGCTGCCGGCTGCTGACCTTCGCTATATATCCATACATACATATACATATAGTATATAGAATTTTTATATATATATATATATATATATATATATATATATATATATAGAGTTCTTCAGTATTTATTGATACCTTTTTTTTATTTGGACCAACAATTTGTGTCATGGGACAAGCTTTCAAGAGTTTTCCTCTTCCTCAGGTCAAGCAATACCATAAATATATACGCACATAAACATGCGCACACACAGTGTATATGTGTGCGTGTGCGCATGTTTATGTGTGCGTATGTTTGTGTGCGTGTATATGTGCGCATGTATGTGTGCGTGTATGTGTGCGCGTGCGCATGTATATGTGCGCGTGTGCGTGTGCGCATGTATATGTGTGCGTGTGTGCATGTTTATGTGTGCGTCTATGCATGTTTATGTGTGCGTGTATGCATGTTTATGTGTGCGTGTGCGCATGTTTGTGTGCTTGTATATGTGCGCATATATGTGTGCGTGTGCGCATGTATGTGTGCGTGTGTATATGTGTGCGTGTGCGCATGTATATGTGTGCGTGTACGCATGTATACGTGTGTGCATGTTTGTGTGTGTGTATATGTGCGTTTGCGCATGTTTATGTGCGCATGTTTGTGTGTGCGCATGTATACGTGTGTGCATGTTTATGTGTGCGCATGTTTGTGTGCGTGTATATGTGTGCATGTATGTGTGCGTATGTTGCTGTGCGTGTATATGTGTGCATGTATGTGTGCGCATGTATGTGTGCGTGAGCGCATGTATGTGTGTATGTGTATATATATACTCGCCACCTAGTACCACACGTGTGCTGCTTGGGCCAATAGGAGCTCGCCACGATGTTAAATCCACTCGCCTGGGGCGTGCAAATGTATAGGTTTGTCGAACACTGTATATATATATATATATATATATATATATATATACATATATATATATATATATATATATATATATATATATATATATATACTAGCTGATATACCCGGCGTTGCCCGTGATTTAATGTTCTGCCTCCCCCATCCTCCCTCTCAACTCCCTTCCCCCCCTCTTCACAGCTTTTCAGGCTTCCCCCCTTCTCTCCTGACTCCCGCCCCCCCCTCTCTCCTGACTCTCTCTCTCCCCCCCTCTCTCCTGACTCCCTCTCCCCCCCTCTCTCCTGACTCCCTCTTTCCCCCCCCCCTTCTCTCCTGACTCCCTCTCTCCTGACTCTCTCCCCCACCCTCTCTTCTGACTCCCTCCCCCCCCTCTCTCCTGACTAACTCCCCCCCCCACTCTCCTGACTGAATACCACCCCCCGCCTGTCCGCTGTGCGCCGCCATCTTACCGGGGGCAGCTGCAGGAGGAAGGGGGTCCTTCCAGAGGCTGCCTGCCCACTGCCTGTCCCCTCGCCGTGGAGAGAGGGAAGTGAGCATTGGCGGCTGGGGCAGGAGGGCCGTGCCGCGCTTCCCCTCCGTCCGGGAGCCGGTGGGGGGGGAGGGAGAGGGAGAGGGAGAGAGAGGGAGAGGAAGGGAGAGAGAGAGTGACGTCATAGAGCCGGGTGATGTCATAGAGCCACCAATCTGATTGGCCAGAGGCTGAGGACCAATCAGATTCACCGCAGCTAGTACCAACCTTTCGATTTTATATATTAAGATATATCTCTGTATATACTGTATATATATAGTTGCATGATGAAGCCACTGTACAAATGAATGGGTGAAGGATGGGTATCGGGCCAGTGTGGCTTAACCCCTTAATTACCTTTGCGGTTATTATCCGATAAGGTGCTTAAGGGGTTAATTAATATCTGAATGTAATTGCAATGTATTGGCTTTGTATTGGCTATGTATTTTGTGGGCAACGAAAGACAAGGATGTTGCTGGCGACGGGGGCTTCTTATTGATGAGGTCAGTAGTACTTTATTTATTTTAATATGCTAGTTAATGTGTTTAATAATGGGCAAATAATCTATTAATCACGTGAGCGGTTCGCCCAATGAGGGTGAACCAGCTCTGCGACGTCACTGCCACACCCCGTGCCATGCCCCCGACACGCCTGCCCATCGCATCTGCCTGCAGGACAGAAATTCTCTACTGCTAAAGGCTAGTGACGCCGTACGAATGCTCAACCCACGCAAGCATACACCATGGACATGGCCTTATTCGGTGCACAACTACTGAAGATACAGGACACAGTTGTAAAAAGTTATTGAGTAGTTTAGGAGAGTGTCTCATCAGCTATGAGGAAAAGCAACAAATGCTGCATTATCAATTAGACTCAGTACCAGGGAGGGCAATGTGTAAAGATGTTTAACCTAAAATATAACTTTTAATAGGTATACTATAAGATAAAATGTCACAGAAAGTAATTGCCCAACAATATTTAATAACAGTTAGTGAACAGAAAACATATATATAGAGAACCTAAAAAAAAACCTTTCGGGAAATCAAACTGGTTAAACAGCAATTTGCTGGAGAAGGGGGCGGCGACGGTGAGGAAGATGGAGTCTTGATTTCTGAGCTCCTCTCCCACCGGCATTAATAAAGCTAATAACAGCAACAGATCCCACGATCTAACTATATAAACCATAAAGAAAAACTTATAAACATCCAAGGATGCCAGCAGGCAGGGTGGCCCGAGCTAAAAGTCAGCCGGTCACTACATATTTTAAAAAGAAAGCAGAGACACCAGCAGAGAAATCAAAGCTTCCCGCTCAGCTTGATAACATGGACCCTGACAGTGATCCCTCTCAGGAGGATGAAAGGGACGAGGAGATGATCAGACGAAAGGACTTGAAAGAATTTTGTGCCAAGATGCAAAAAATATTTAAGACTGAATTATGGGCTCTTAGGAAGGAGGTGGACGCACTTGGGGAGCGAACTGACACCCTAGAGAGAAATGCTGATGAAACTACAGCCACCATTGCACAGACACAGGATCAAGTCTCCACAATGAATGACAGAATTAAATTTCTGGAAGATAAAGTGGAAGATGCTGAGAATAGAGACAGAAGGTGCAATATAAGGCTGAGGGGTATCCCAGAAAGTGTCCTCGACCCTGAGGATTTCACAAATAGCTGGCTGGAACATATTTTCCCTGATAAACCAGAGTCTGAAATCAAACTGGACAGGTGCCATAGAGCCCTCCGTGGCAAACCTCAGAAAGGTGACCCCCCAAGAGACATTGTGGCTCGCTTTCACCATTTTCGTACTAAAGAGGAGGGTTGCAAGCTTGCCAGAGAGGATAACTCCCTAGCCTTTGAAGGAGTTAAAATACAAATATTCCAAGACCTAGCACCGGCCACCTTACTCAAACGAAAAGCCTTAGCACACATCCCTAAGGTTCTCAGGGATAACAACGTGAGGTATAGGTGGCTGTTTCCCTGCGCCCTCTTATCCATTAAAAATGGAGTAGCTCACACTCTGAAGATGGTGAGGGATTCTTAACCAAACTTGGTCTCACCGGAGCTAACCATATTTCACCCCACATCTCTCCGACCCGTTCCAGCATCCCAACACCCACCTGGAGCCGGGCTGGCACCTCGAGCACCAGAAAACCCACCAAAGATGGCGCAAACGGGTCAGCAACAGGACCTGCTAAAGATTAAACATCTATATATACCATACAGGATCCCGCACTCACATCCCCCCATCCTGCACTAGAGGAACCGGAGTGCTGCCGGAGTACCAATATACTATCTTCCCGTCTCACTGATATGATCCAGCCTTACCTAGATGTCCCCTGGATGTACTGTAAGGCATCGTTTTTACCTGGAGCCGACGTTACCTAGATGTCCCCTGGATGTAAGGCATCGTTTTTACCTGGAGCCGACGTTACCTAGATGTCCCCTGGATGTCCCCTTGATGTCCCCTGGATGTAAGGCATCGTTTTTACCTGGAGCCGACGTTACCTAGATGTCCCATGGATGTCCCCTAGATGACCCCTGGATGTAAGACATCATTTTTACCTGGAGCCGACGTACACCCAACTTTAGCACGGCAGCCATCTTTCCAAGCTCCTACCTGGTCTCGCGCGGGATGCAGAGTGGCTTTCGCGCGCTTCAGGAGCTGACGTCATCACCGGGCGCCCTCTTCTCGCGAGATCACGGACGCCACCGGATGACAGGCACTGATCTCTGGAAATCCAAGATGGAGGCCGGGGATTGTCCGGGAGGGTCGTGAGGTGGCAGGAGAAGTGCTGAAATAGTAGCACTCCCCTCCGACCGCCCCAGACAGTCTGAAATCCGGCCCAAAGTGCCTCACGAGGGTCACACACACATACAGTTCACCCAATACACCACAACAAATAAAGAGTCCCCCCTACACACCCCTTTAAATATTATTATATTGTTATATTGTTATATTCAGTATATTCAGTAAAATTGTTATATTCAATAAATTAAGGTTATACCATAAATATAAATATAAGTAGATATGGTTATATTATAGATATAGTCATAGATATGGTTATAATAATATAAGTAATAAAATATATATATATAATGTATATAAATGTATATAAATGTATATAAATCACCAATTAACATGGTTAACATGGTTAATAATACAAACGATTAGGATATATTTTATATAGTTAATTAATTAATTAATGGTATATAATATAATTAATTAATTCTGATATATTCTATATACTTTATATACTTTCTATACCCATAATAGGGTTCCAGAATATTAAACGCAGACGCCATAATATAAATTTGATATATATTAACTATGTAATAGCTGTAGATATATAATGAAATATACACAAGTAAGGGCATATTATTGATAAATAAACTGTATATGTTAACATTTATTTCACATAGATGGTTATATGTATTTTTAGGAATATGGTTATGTGTATGTGTATGTATAGGTATTTACGCTCAGATATGTATGTATTTGTATATGTGTGTGCGTATATATGGACATGTGTATGTGTATATATGTATATATATAGGTACCAGGAAAAGTTTATTCGGATATGTATATAGATATATAGATATATAGATATGTATATATGTATTTGTATATGTATTTATATATGCACATATAGGTTATATGCCCACTGTAGCGAATACATAGTGTATATAGTTAAGCATAGGTATATTTTAGTTATATAGGAACAGTTAGTTCAAATTATATAAATTACATACTATATGACAATGGACGGCCTAGACAAATTTGAAAGCGGACGATGTAGACAAAGAATAAAAATGACAGGTTGGATGAGTGCGGAATTCTGACGGGTTTGACAAAGTTGATTAGTTAGTTTGTTAAGTTAATTATGACAGATACGTTTTATATGTGTTATATATATGTGATACCAGTTTACAAGTTATACGAGTTGTACAATATAAATATGATGCCGGGGGAGCTACTCTCCTTCGTGCATGTACCCCTTTTCTCGGTCATCAGTTTGGAAGGACCGTTACCAAGACCCAGGGTGGTTGATCTCCACTTTAGGAGACTGGCCCATCATGAAATTGGAGCCAGACACCCCACCCTCTGGGCGCAGGAGCTATTCTCGGGGGCTCCTGAGATACGCTCTTGTATCCTGTGTTTTTCTTTATTATTATTTATATTTCTCCAAAATTTTATTTTCCCTCCCTACCCTTCCCTGCCGCAATCCCATCGTTGTTTTCCATGTATTGTCTACCTATCCCCACCCTTTTCCTCACCCCTCCCTTCCCAGGATGTATGATATCCAGCCACCACATCAAGCCGACATAGCAGGTATGAATATTACTATAAGAAACCCCAGGAAAAACATCAAGAGTAAGTACAATGCTCACTTTACATATTTTCTCTTACACATGAAAAATGGCGCTTACATGTATTTCACATAATGTAAAGGGCTTTAATAGCCCGATCAAAAGAAAGCTGGCTTTCACAGATTATAAGAGAAAAAGGACGGAAGTGTTATTCTTGCAGGAGACGCACTTCAGCAAGAATAACTCACCTGGGTTTTTAGACAAAGGCTTCACTCAATTTTACATGGCTTCAGCATCTGTCAAAAAAAGAGGAGTGGCCATTTTATTCCATAATACCATACCCTTTGTACTCCAGACAATTAAGAAAGATGCAGAAGGTCGCTATCTCATTCTCACTGGAACAATTCATGAACAGCCCATCACATTGGCCTCCATATATGCTCCTTGTGTACAAGAGGCATCTTTCTTTGACAGATTCTTTCGCCTGTTGAGATCAGTAGCTAAAGGATATATCATAATCGGAGGAGATTTCAACATTACGATGCAATCTTCCCTGGACAGGTCAGGAGGAGGCGACTCTGATAATAAAAGAGCTCAAGACACCCTACGCAGTGCATTGAAAGACATCCAATTAGTAGATATATGGAGGGAGTTGCATCCAACATCTAGGGACTACACCTTCTACTCTCATCCACATACCTCGTATAGTAGAATCGATTATCTCTTCGTTTCGTGTCACATGGTTCCGAAGGTCACTAATGCAATGATCCATGATATTTCATGGTCTGACCATGCACCAATCGAGCTTAGGTGCAACAATATTGTGACAAGTCGACCAGGCGCAAATTGGAAACTCAACGAATCTATCCTTAAAATACCCGAAATTTGTACTACAATAGCTCAGGAGATAACTCAATTTTTTGAGGTTAACAAAGGCTCTGTGGAATCCCATACGGTCTTATGGGAGGCTCATAAAGCAACTTTAAGGGGCATAATTATCAGTATTACCGCCAAAAGAAAACGAGTCAGAGATTCCAAAATTCGGACGCTCCAATCCAAATTACATTCCCTGCTATCAAATCATAAAACCAATTCAGTTCCAATTACAGCAAAGGAACTGAAAGACACAAAAATCGAATTAAATATGTTACTGACTTCCCGAGCAGATAACTCCTTATGTTGGTCTAAGAGAAAGTTTTATGAAAAAGCTATCAGGCCGGATACGATGCTAGCTCGAACACTAAAAGATAGGCAATCTAAGTTTAACATCCAAGCTATACGCTTAAAATCAGGTATTCCCACGGCCAACCCTAAAAAAATAGTAGAAGAATTTGGTTCATTCTATGGTTCCCTATACGACGGAAAGAAAGTGGCACACAATAAAAACACGAGCAGTGCACTGAGAGATTTCTTGGCCAGCTCAAAACTGGAGAGATTGACAGAGCGTGACAGAGAAGCTATGGGCGCTGACTTCACATTGGAAGAAGTGTCGCAAGCCATCAAGGAACTGAAACCATCAAAAGCACCAGGTCCTGATGGCTTTTCGGGGCTGTATTACAAGAAATTCTCTGAATCACTCGCCCCACAGCTGCTCCATATGTTTAACCCTATTTTAGCAGGAGCCCCTATTCCCGAGGACATGCTACGGGCGTCTATATCACTAATACATAAACCTGGCAAGGATCCGCTCAATTGTAAAAGCTATAGACCAATTTCTCTAATCAATACCGATATAAAAATATATGCCAAACTTCTGGCCAATAGATTGAGTCTAATCCTACCCAGACTAATACATCCAGATCAAGTTGGGTTTGTTAAGGGGAGGCAGGCAGCGGATAACACCCGACGATTCATTGATCTGTTAGAATTGGCAAACAAAAATAACACAAAAAGCATGTTATTAAGTCTGGATGCAGAAAAAGCTTTTGATAGGATAGACTGGCCATATCTACGAGAGACGCTCATGGCATTTGGCTTCGGAGATGGGGTGAGTGGAGCGATTATGTCGCTGTACTCAGGCCCATCTGCCAGAGTCATACATCAGGGCTTCCCCTCAGACCCTTTCCCTATCCAAAGTGGCACGAGACAGGGGTGCCCATTATCTCCCCTCCTGTTTGCCCTATGTATTGAACCCCTGACGGCACGTATTCGAGAAAATCCGGATATCTCAGGGTTAAACGCATACTCCCAATCACACAAAGCGGCCCTGTATGCAGATGATATCCTATTAATCATTTCAAAACCCCTTAACATCATTACCTAATCTATTTGACCTTTTAGACAAATTCTCTAAGGTCTCTGGGTTTAATATAAACCAATCCAAGTCTGAGGCTCTGAATATCAATCTCCCCGGACATATAGAGAAACTACTGAAATTGAATTTTAATTTTAACTGGCAAAAGAATTCACTCAAATATTTGGGGATTCATATCACCAAAGATGCAAAAAACATCTATAAAGCAAATTATCCCAAACTAATTCGGACTCTAAAACAAGACCTAATCAGATGGTCCTCCAAGAAGATTTCTTGGATAGGAAGGATACACAGCGTGAGATGAATTTACTTCCACGTATCCTATACCTCTTCCAGACATTGCCTGTGCCACTCAAACTGAAGGATATACTCTCACTTCAGTCTGAAATATCCAACTTTATCTGGGGAGGTAAAAAACCGAGAGTAAATATATTAAACATGAAGAGACTTACTTTAGCAGGGGGCTTAGCGGTACCCTGCCTGTTCTCATATTTTAAAGCAGCTCAATTAAGCCAGATCATTCAATGGCATTCCGACCCTAAATTAAAAAGATGGGTAGAGCTAGAAACTGCTGCATGCTCTCCATTAGAGCTTAATAATTTGATTTGGCTACCTAAATCGTCAAGAAAAGACACTTTGTTTCCACTCACCTCAACGACTAACTCTTTATCTGTCTGGGAAATATCAAGACTGAAAAACTCACTCACATCAGCAAATTCGCTGATGACACCTATTTGGAGCAATCCTAATTTTGCGCCTGGTGTTATTGGTCATAATCACTCAATCTGGAGACACAAAGGATATGATAGACTCAAAGATCTGGAGGGCTTCGATCTAAAAATTAAATCATTTGACCAACTCAGATCAGAAAATGATATTCCCCATGCTGAATTCTACAAATTCCTTCAGATCTGAGCACTTTATAATAAATTCGCCCCATACCCCCCATTGACGAATTTCGAAAAGCTCTGTCGGGCAGAAACCGACACAAAGGGACTCATATCTACAATATACGGAGAGGTAGTCGAGCCTGCAACTTCAAAACAACAAATGCCCTCATTTCGTACCCAATGGGAGAGAGACCTTGGGGAGTCCTTGGAGGACGAGGAATGGAATACTATATTTTTAGGAGCTGCAAAAAGCTCGATGTGCACCAGCCTGAAGGAGAACGCATATAAAGTCCTCATGAGATGGTACCTTACCCCTCTCAAATTATCTAAGTTCATACCAGGGTCCTCTCCATTGTGCCTTAAACAATGTGGAGGAACAGCTGACCTGTTACATATGCTGTGGTCCTGCCCGCGGATATCCCCGATATGGGAAAAGATCAGAAATTGGATCCAGAGAATATTCGATCTCACTATTCCCCCGGACCCGTGGCTGTTTCTCCTAAACAGACCTCTAAAGGGCCTATCAAAATCCAACAACAAACTAATTGCACACTTCGCAATCGCCACGCGGTGCGAGATTGCAGCATTATGGAAACGCCCCGAAATTCCAATTATCCCAAAGATTCGGAACCGTATTTGGTATATCTGCCAGATGGAAAAGCTAACAAGCCTAGTTAATGATACTGCTGACAACTACTTAAAAGTTTGGGCCCCATGGCTAGCCCAGACAGACATCCCCGGGGTAGAGCGTGACACAATTTGGCTATAATAGTAATAGATGCCTTCTCCTTGGGTAGAGTGGAAACTAAGTTTACAGCGGGATCACCATTCCCACTCATTAACTACTTATACTGCCACATGATCTTCTACGAGGTTCTATAGTTCATGAGCCGTCTTAGTAGACTCCTGAAACCACTACATCCTCATCCTATACGCTCCCTTCCCTCCTTCCACCCCCCTCTAACCTACCTCCTCCCCTTTTTATTTATTTTTTTCTCCTTGTTTGTAACAAATATTATTTTACCATGGATACACATCACCTAAAATAAGACCTTTACCTACGCGGCGGAGTAGGGCTCGAAAAACCGCTTGGGCTCATTAAATATGTTATACCTACATCATTATGTAATATATGCTACCCTGTTCACCATGTATTGGTTATGTTTTTTCATGTATATCATGTATTTACACATCAATAAAATACAAGTTATATAAAAAAAAAAACAGCAATTTGCTGTATGGAAAAATAATCAATAATCCCTATCCACTATTGTTGAATTACCGATAGTAAGGATTGGTATAAGCAATAAAGCTAATTGGCAACTAGATGAGTAATGGGTCCTGAATAGGAGATAATATTATAGGGGATTTTATATATATATAAATATATATATATTATATTATAGCCACAGAACGGTATCATCTATTTATTTTTTGATTATTGAAGCTCGGCTAACACGGTACTGATACCTCTATATATATATATATATATATATATATATATATATATATATATATATAGAGGTATATATATATATAGAGGTATCAGTACCGTGTTAGCCGAGCTTCAATAATCAAAAAATAAATAGATGATACCGTTCTGATATATATAGATATAGATATAGATATAGATATATATATATATATATATATATATATATATATATATATATATATATATATATATATATATATATATTATAGGAGATAATAGCAATTATATGATAGGAGATAATAGCAATTATATGATAGTTATCCTGCAGGACCCAACTATAACCAATTTAGCAATCAAGTCAAATAAGCATATTAGCTGGCACTGTGGATAGGGATTGAAAAAGTCCTCCAGAACTGCCTAGATGGTCTTACTCAATCAGGGGTAGGGGACAAGAGAGATCTCTGTCTACAGTATCCTAGATATTAGTTGGTAGAAATAAAATAATGCCCTGATGAATCAGGGATAGGGATGAGAATGACCCTATATTGGTTGATACTTGTGATTGGGTCTAGAGGCTCTTAGATACCCAAATGAGGGGGACCTGGGAAGCAGTGGTAGTAAAGTTCCCTGTATAATACTGCTACTAGTAGGTCTAAAATGCTGTTTAGCAGCTCACAAATTATTGTTACATAGAATGGGGTCTAAGACAGGGGTGCACAAAGTGGGGGGCATGCCTCTCAGGGGGGGCACAATATTTTTCAGGGGGGACGCGGCAGTTGCAGAGTCCTTGCGCTCTTCCCCACAGCATTTAAATGAAATGTCAGGGGATTGCGTGAGACCTTGTAAAAAAAAAAAAATGGTACAACTGACTTTAATATAGTATATCACTTTACTATAACTGTATAATATAAATAAATATATAAAAATTAAGTATAAAAATATATATGTTTAGCAGCAGTTACAGTATTTCGGCGAATGATAATATGATATTAAAAACGAAATCGAGGAATTAAATTTTTAGATAGAAATGACAAACAATAAAATATTGGATGATAAGATAATTTCTAACATCATTGTTAGTTTTACGTGCCTATGCTATCTTTTATTCATGTAAGTGTGATATCTTATTCAATACACACCTGAATTTTATAAAGTTGCACCACCATCACCAAACGACGAGAGAAGCTAATACCTAAACACCCTGAGCCACATGTTATTTGGGAAATGCCGTTTTTTATCTGAAAAATTGTGAGTTACGATTTGGCTGATTCCTAGAATTAAGAAAACTTGTGAAGCTGATTACACTATGTAGTATATATTTGGTTTTTCACATACAGTACAGTATGGTGATATCTGCGCTCCCCAAAGTTTTGAATACAACTACATAGAAGAAAACCAGGACCTTTTCTCCAGAGCGTTGAGCTGGGACCTTTTACCCATTTACTGCACTTGCACGTTCACTCAAATACATATTTATATTTAATTTTCAGCACTTAATTATACACTTGTTAGTATTTAATATTGTTCACTATTTTGAGCACATCTAATACTCTGTATAGGAGCGCCTTAGCACCACTTTTCGTCACTACCTGCTACAGATGACAGATATTAATAAACTGCCACAAATGAATATAACATGATGTCTAGCAGCCAGTATTTATCAGGAGTCACGTATCAGTAATCTGCTATGATCGTAACTGCAGTCAGATCAAAAATCAAGAAGCAGGCAGCAGCGAGCAATGAGCAGCGAGCAACAGCGGGTACTGTACTGCACCGACACACTTTATTCGAGCAAATACCCAGTATGTACCTGGCAGATACCTGGAATGCGCCGCTCCTCACCTCTGACAAGCCCCGTTGCGTTTGCCTTCCCAGCCACGGTTCATGCCTGGCTGACGGGCGGCTGATCTGTTAAATGATAATGATTAGGATTTAATAGGCTGCAATGCTTCGCGTGTCTACCAGATGGCATAAATTCATGAATTGTAATGCAGTATATATATATATATACTGTGCAGTATTGCAGCCAGCGGGAATAAAATGCTTCAATCCCTGCCTGGAAAATACCTCAATGCACTCGGGCAGAAAACAGTCACAAACCTCAATACACCCGGGTATACCCGAATTCGTGGGACTAGCCGAGCTCGAATAAAGTGTGTCGCCAGTGTACACCAGGAAGTCTGGTGTTGACTAGTGACAACAGCACGTAACCCGACACACGCGTTTCGCGTGACAAGCAGGGGGTGGAAAAATGTATCCCTCAAGTTCCTAAAATACCCTCCAGCAGGGGAGGGGCAGAGCTACAATATAGATGTGGAATAGGATGTTAACCTACACAGTGCCAGCAACAGCAGTTAATCCTCTGAAGGAGGAGACAAAGAGCAGCATAAAATAATAATGTTGAAACAGTGTGCAATAAAACTAAACACCCTAGTAAAAAAAAACTTATATCTAGTTTCGTAGAATTAACTACTTCTTCAGGGTTTCCCTAATTCTACGAAACTAGTTGGATGTAACATTCTATTGCCTTATATCTGCTTACATTGGCCTTTGTCTATGTATTGGCCTGTCCTGTTTTTATTTCATCCTGTGTGCTGTTTTGGACACTTGTGAGAGACTTTGTAAGACTGTTCAAACTTCCCTATTGAATCCACCACTGCTGTGTAGACAGTGACGTCATTACACAGCGTCCGGCGACGGAGTGGCATCGTGGCACGCTGAGGGCACCCCAGCAAGCTGCGTTTTAACCTCTGTGCAGAGGATACACCTGCCGAGGTACAGGAGCAGCTTCATATCGGCCAGGAAGCAGGAGCAATTTCACCGAGCCCCAGTACCAGCTGCTGAACCTGGCTGCATGAAGGGAAATCCCCTTGGGAGTGAAAAGACTGACGTCCTGCCCCAGAATCAACTGAGCTGCAGCAGCAGAGGGAAGCAAGCACCCGATTCTACAGTTAACAGCTGCCGAGTGGTAAACAGTGTGATACACACTACATGCCTTTTACCAACTTTTTTCATGTACGCAGATATATTACCCCCTTTTTACTTCTATAATATATTGTTGAATTTGCTTCACTATTTGGCGTTGTGCGCTGTTTTCTTTTGTTTCCACACAGGGGCAGAGCTGCAAGTGGAGAGTTGCTACAGCAGGTCTGCACAAGTGTGAAGGATTTCAGGATTGATCGCATGGGACCTGGGTCCAGTCTGTGTCCTGCTAAAGTGAGCGGGGATTGACTCAAAGGAGAACAGCATATCGTGCAGGGAGGCTCAGCAGATCTTCAGAGTGAAAGCAGCATGTAGGAGCGAGCACCATTGGAGGGAACCCTCAACGGTTTCAGCAAAGGATTTGGTGAACTACAGGCCTGCTACACTTATTTGCATTAAGAAGCTCCAACATTGTGCCGGCACCATCACACAGGTCTTGATACCCAAGATTGGGTGGCTGCAGCCTCAGACACCAATATACACCCGCACAGCATTTATGGGGAACGTTATGTTGATGTGTCATAATATGAATGTAGTGATCCTTTGCTATGGGTCACAAGGTACCTGAGATTTATCCATATTTGCTATATAAAAATGGTTATATTGCAAACACTATTGTAGTTTTTCTCCTGCTGTCTGACCTAACGCCACGTGTGACATACCAACCAAAAATAGAGGACTGAGGCCCCCCACCCCAGCAACAGGTATCAGTCTGGGACCAGGATAAAGGGGGGTTACATGTTTGTATCTGAGCCAGTCTGCTCTGTGTGTATGAGTGTGTGTGTGTGTGTGTGTGTGTGTATGTGAATCAGTCTGCTATGTTTATATCTGAGTGTCTGATCTGTGTATATCAGTGTAAGTTTGTGTCTATACAGTATATCGACTGTATATACATGTAAAATATAGTTTGAAATTACTGGCCATATATCTAAAAATCTGCATTTATTAGTGATACAAAATACACAAGAAGTAAAGGTAGAAAGGCTTAGGAAACCACCACTAAATGTTCTGGGGATTAGTATACAGGGAGGGAG
This sequence comes from Ascaphus truei, assembly GCF_040206685.1. NCBI lineage: Eukaryota > Metazoa > Chordata > Amphibia > Anura > Ascaphidae > Ascaphus > Ascaphus truei. Next base: position 68,977,097 of record NC_134488.1, on the reverse strand, counting down.
GGACCACAGTATGAGACCCACTGTAACAAAGGCTAAAGTAGGTGGGACAAGTGTTCTCTATCTGCCATCTATAACTATGTTCCTAAGAAAAGTGTTGCAACAAGAATTAGCAACACAACACATAAAGGTTCTGTGGTAACTGCTAGTCCTTCACAGACTTTCATTAGATCAATGTGTACCACAGAGCTGGTTTGCAATGGGCTCTTGTCATTCTGTGTGAAGGTACCTTTGTCAGGACCGCACGACCACTGCATCCGCCTTCTGAGAGCACGCGGCTCCCATACTCGCGCACAACTCGGCGTGCCACTGTCCAGCCCCGTGCGCGCACGGCACGCGCATGCACCATTTAAAGGAACCAGCACCTGCAATACTGCCTGGACTAATCACAGATGGGCTACACCTGTGCTTCACCCTGCCTCAGCCTATCACAGGTCTACCTATGTCTGAGCCCTCCTCCCTTCTCTCCCTGATTGGTACTCCTCTGTATATTAGTCTCATTCACCCTTTGGTCGTTGCTGAGCATAGACTTGTCTATGCACCGTGCTCACTTGCAGCCTGAGTACCTGTCCACATTGTTTCTGAATACCTGTTGTGATCCTGCTTGTACCTGACCTGTCTCTTCTTGTTCCCCTGAACCTTGGCTTGGCTAACGGACTTCTACGCTCTCTACTCCGTGAACTCGGCATACGGACATCTACTACTCTACACTCTCAAATCCTCAACTACGGCTTATGGATCTTGACCATTCTACGCTCTCCAATCCCGGACCATAGGCAAGTACCCGCTACCCTCTCCACTCTCGTATTCTGACCCGGCTACGTTCACGACCCTCCAATCCGGACCCACCCCGTGGCTTAGGGCGGTGGTTATATATATTCCCCACCTCGGCCCTGTGGTTCAGTCCAGGTTGCAGTGAGCATCCGTGACAACCTTCTCGAAAACTTATTGATCCAAGGTTACATTCTCGTTTTCTTTTGCAAAAGAAAATATTTTGGAATTGAATCACAGAGACCTGCCGCCAGGGAGTCTTGAGTTTCATAAAAGCAGAGTGGGGAGTCTTGAGTTTCATAAAAGCAGAGTGGTAATATGTTACAAATGTAACTGCAATTTTGACATTCGTACTTACACAGTCAGTGAGTTCACAATGGAGCTTCAACTGTGTCAATAAAAGTTCCCCTCACCGAAGAAAGACGAAAAGAGAAAGTATCTGTATTTTGTTCCATAGGCAATATTTTGATGAGTACTTTTTGCTCTAACGTAAAACATCACAGATCTTTGGCAAACTAAAACACAACACTTAAACCCATGCTATTGTTTTAAAGCCCCAATGCAAATTTTTTACATGGGGTGAATGAATGAATCCAGTCTATTAAAGGTTCTATGTCAGGGATGGGTAACTCCAGTCCTCAAGGGCCACCAACAGGTCAGGTTTTCAGGATATCTCTATTTCAGAACAGGTAGCTCATTCAGTGGCTCAGTCATTGAGCCACCTGTGCTGAAGGAGGGATATCCTGAAAACTTGACCTGTTGGTGGCCCTTGAGGACTGGAGTTGCCCACCCCTGCTCTATGTGCTTTTATTTCCAATGGGCCTCCTTCAGTCCTTTCTAAAGGTTCAGGAAGTAGTGTGTAGTACAGCCAAAGTATGAGGAGAAAAAATATGAGTAATTGAGGGCAACTCCAAATAAAAGATAATTATTGTAAAGCTCAAGCGGATAACAGATGGAAAATGCACCTACGTGTTTTGTGCTCAAGCACTTTATCAAGGTTAAAGGTTAACTAATAATAGTTTCCACACCCACCCAGCCCCCCTGTCCCCCCTACATTCTATTGTGAAATAGGCCACGCGTTAAAGCTGTAAATATACTTTACTTGTTTTTTTTAAGAACCACTTAAATGTTAATAATCCGAAATTCGTGAACCAGCTTGAAGTTTTGATACAATTTAGAGATATTTTTGTTTGTGCGCAAATTCAAAAACTCTTCACATCTTTGGCTGCGGCTTTGCTATACGTTTCTCGCCCCCCAAGGCCATGGAGGGGATGAGCCCAGGGGAGATCATTCCGTTAATGTGGTTGTTTTTTAGATTCCTGGAATTGTTCCTGAGATGATGTATATGTTTTCCTAATGTTGTTGTTTTGAAATCTTCTTATTTTGTAATGCACATATTCTGTGTTTTTACAGAACGGAAGGTCACTAGTAATTACGTTATGTGCTGTAGTCTCTGTTTAACTTTATTGCATTTTTTTGTAAATACAATAGACATTCAGTACCTCTCCAAATCCCAAAACATTAACATTTTTTTGATTAAATCCATAACTAAATAAACTCTATTTTTATATGAGAAAAAATACAAAGAAAACAGTACACAATGCTCATAGTGTAGTAAAATTTAGTATCAAAAATAGATTCAGAACAGGGGGATAAGTAATCTGCGTACATCAAATAAACTCTTTAAAAGCATGTCATGTGCAACACGTGTTGCCAAACACTGGAACCAAATTCGTCTCAGGATTGTCATCATCTGGTGTACCCCAGGTGGGATTCGGGAGGAGTGACTCACTTCACGGTAGGTGGCCCCACAGCTGGGCACGATCGATCCTCCTTAGTGTAGACGTCCCATATAGATCCCTCTCACGAAGGTCCCGGATGATGCTAACGTAGGTTCTTGCCGACACCAAAAGTTCATCAGTAGAACCCTGAAGTTCTACCTACTAAACCAGACGGCGTCACTGGTGGTTGTGACCCAAGGGTAAATAGTAATGGAGGTGTCGGAAGCAGTAACTGTGGATAACAAAAACAATAGTCCCAGTGTCCATAGGTGGTAGGAGACTCCAGCCCCAAAAATAAAACAGCGACAGTGCTAGTCGACGGTCAGTGACGTCACCACTCAGGTGCCACCAATGCCGCGGCTGAGACAGGAACGTTCACAACACTGTACAGCTGCTGCACGTTGGTGTGGGGCTAAAGGGAGTCACATAGGCTGTGCTTATCATAGCCAATTCTTATATTTCTAACATGTTCTTGAACTCGAGTTTTAAGGCATCTTTTTATGCGCTCAACATATTGGAAGCCACAAGGGCATTCCAAAAGGTAAACTACATGGGTCGAGTTACAAGAAATAAAATCACTGATAACAAAGACTTCACCAGTTGACTTTGATTTCAATGTTTTTTTGTCTACATGAAGAAATTTACAGACTGAACACTTACCGCAGGCAAAATTACCTAAAGGTTTCTTAGTAAGCTATAAATTGTTGTCTACGGGATTCAGACCAATCCCTATATCACTGGGAGCTAGAATGCTCTTGAGATTCTTAGCTTTCCTATAGATAAACTTCGGGGTGGATGAAAACACGCCATTATATGATGCACCATACTAAAGAACCCTCATCTCAGAAATGTAATGAGGACATAGACGTGTGGTCTCTGTATTAGCCCGTATATGTTTACCCCTATCGAAGCCTAATCTGGTGTTGTGCCATGTCAGTGCCCTGTTCTTCACCTGTTTTCTCTCTCCTGGTTAAGGTTTTTCCTGTGACCCTTGTATTGCCACAATGCCTTGAATTCTAATGAAATATTTTGGCTTCTGTTAGCACCAGTGACATTTAACTCTCCCTTACAGTATGTCTCGATCAGTGTTGAGTACATGAGTGCTTTGCTATATTTCTACCCAATCTCCTCCTTGCATGATTTCCATCATTGCCCAACTCTTTGCATTATGCTCTTCATTTGAGCAGTTTTTTCTGCTTATGTATGGTATCTCCATGCTGTTAACTCCAGTTTTCTGATGTGTGAATCATTCTCTCTCCATCTATTTTTGCCCTTGTTATCTGTGTTACATTTAATTGGGTATTTCTTTAATTAATTAGTTGCCTATTCCACTATTCTATTTTATGTTGTTTTAGTAACAATTTTTTAGATCTAATATGTGTCTGTCTCATTTCAGCATTTTGTCACAAGCTGCGTCGTTTTTTATATATACAGTATATTTCATTTGTATTGTATGTTTGTATATGCATGAAAGATTATTATTCATTATGTGCACAGATGTGCTGCTACCCTATGCTCGGTGGGGATTGGCTGGGAACACCCCCGGTGTCCGACCAATCCCTGGAGACTAGTGGGTATTTAATTCCTACGAGTTCTCTGTATTAGCAATTCCATGACGAAGTAGTGATTCTAACTACGAAACGCGTAGGATTTGAGCTGCTATCTATACGGTACGTGACTCCCTTTAGCCCCACACCGACATGCAGCAGCTGTACAGTGTTGTGTACGTTCCTGTCTCAGCCGCGGCATTGGTGGCACCTCAGCGGTGACGTCACTGACCATTGACTAGCACTGTCGGTGTTTCATTTTTGGGGCTGGAGTCTCCTACCACCTAACACTGGGACTATTGTTTTCATTATCCACAGTTACTGCTTCTGACACCTCCATTACTGTTTACCCTTGGGTCACGACTACCAGTGATGCCGTTTGGTTTAGTAAGGAGAACCTCGGGGTTCTACTGATGAACTTTTTGTGTCGGCAAGAACCTACATTAGCATCACCTGGGACCTTCATGAGAGGGAACTTTATGGGACGTCTACACTAAGGAGGATCGATCGTGCCCAGCTGTGGGGCCACCTACCGTGAAGCGAGTCACTCCCCCCTCGAATCCCACCTGGGGGACACCAAATGACGAGAATCCCGAGACGAATCTGGCTCCAGTGTTTGGTAAGACGTGTTGCACATGACATGCTTTTAAAGAGTTTATCTGATGTACGCAGATTACTTACCCCCTGTTCTGAATCTATTTTTGATACAACATTTTACTACACTATGAGCGTTGTGTGCTGTTTTTTTGTCTTTTTTTCTCTTTTAGTTTGTGTGAGGTGCTGGGCCACCTCTGACTTACAGCTGCAGATGCTCTCATTTTGCCTTAATTAAGGTTATGTACTTATTATCACTGGTACACTTTCACATGTGTATTATGCACAGTTGTTTTTTTGGGGTATTTTGGGATCTAATTATCATTTATCACTTTTTGTATATTTTCACTATATTCATCCCAGGATCTAGTTTAGTAGCGCACTTATTATTTGTTCATTTTTGTTATCATCTATTTTTATATACCTGAGCATTTTTATTGGAACAATGTTTGTAGAAATATATATACTGTGTATATATATCGAACGTGTAATCAACGAAGTTCAGATTGGACTAATTACAGTAACGTGACAGAGTTTTAAAAAGTTTTTTTTTTACTTTTAATAAGATCTGTACAAACATTGTAATGAACACATTCTATGAAATAAATATGGCAAAGTAGAGTTAATTAGACCGCCAGTCGCATGTAGCAAGGAAACAAAAGTGTATTAAACTGGCTTCCTTTGAAAGATTCAACCCCCCGTGAATCAAAATGTTTACTTATTTCTTTCTGTAAATAAGAAAAGAAGGGTGGTGTAAGAGACGTGCAGAGGTACGACAGGGAGACAGTTTCGGGGGGAATTAAATAATGGCTTTTATTCAGCCCGTGACTTTAAATGACACAGTTTAAGGCAATATACACAAAGAAATAAACAGCCTATCCCTTTGTAAGGGCTAACTCACATCCCCAGTCCCTATCTGCAGGACTGGGAGGATAAGCCTCTTTATAACCTAACACCCTAAGTCCACAAGCAGTACCTCAAAGCAGGGAGCCCTTCATGTCAGTGTCTGGGTCTGGGTTGTGTCCATTGAGGGACCAGCCTCTAGCGGGTTCTCGGGTTTGCGGCACCCTGGAATAGAGGTCTGGTCCCTGGTGTCTTGCTGGCAGCACACAGTCCTTCTGTGTGCTCAAGAGTCTCTCTGTCAGTTCCCAGCAGGAGGCTTTTCTAGCTGTCTGATTAGCCAGATGGAGACTAGTTAATTGTCAAGCTGCAATTGACCATCTCCCTGCTGGATTCCTCAGACCACTACAGGCTTATATTGAAGCCTCATCTAAAACAGGGTTAAGTCCCTGTTACAGGTGGGTAGCCGTGTTGGTCCTTTCTTCCATGTAGTAACAAAGGAGCGAGAGGCGATATCTTTTATTGGACCAAGTAGTTGATATGTTACAAGCTTTCAAACCTCTCAGAGTCCTTCATCTGGTAGCCTAATGAAGGACTGTGAGAGGTTTGAAAGCTTGTAACATATCAACTACTTGTTAGTCCAATAAAAGGTCTCATACCACCTATTCCCTCTCCCTCGTTCATTTCTCTGGATAAAGAATATATTTTTATTTTCTTTGGGTCCTATGTTTAATTCTAATTTTATCTGGTTCCAGTTGTTCTTTATTTCTTTGGCCAAAGATAGCAATGTAATTAGCTTAAACAAAACAACGAAATTACACAAAAGGGTGTAAAAATAATTTGCAAGCGGCAGAATGTCGAAGCGTTTCCCATTGGTCGATTCATATGTCCTGCCCATGGGGCATACTGAGCTGGCTTGACACACCCCCTCCTCTGACGTAGAGATGTTAGCAAAGTAAATGTGTGTAATGCGTAGCTCACCACAAACGAAGAGGCAGGGTTATGTCCCGTGTACGTCACCGATGTGGAAGGCTGGCGACTCAGTCGCATGTTGCTCGCGCACTGCGCATGTCCATCCGCCGAATGCATCAGAAGTCTGGAGGCGGGTCCAAGGGTGCTCTGACCAGCGCACATCATCGGGTTCAGGGGGCGGAGACTAGTGCGCGCATCACTCCCACGCCGTGTATGCTCGTCACTAGAGCAAGGGCGGAGACAGGGGTTGAACCTGGAGGGGAGGTTGGCCGAATGAGCCCGCCGCACGTTAGTGCAGGGATGGAGACTGGGGACGGAACCCGCAGGAGGGCAGATCGATCGCGCGAGCGTAGCTGGACCATCGCAACATCGCGCATCCTGGGTGCCTGTCATGGTTGAAAGTTTTAGGTGAGGAGATGGTTTCCAGCCACCAATGTGAAAGGTTAAAATGTGTGTGCCAGGTTCAGGTTAAAATATATTCTCTCATTTAGAAATCTAGAGATAAAGAAAGTCTATGTTAGGAGAAAAGATGACTGACGCTTATGATATAAAGGTTGGACCAGAACTAACGAGACCAACGTAGAAAACTATAGGTTTTTTTTGTATTCACTTTTCATAAGCTAGGATCTAGAATTAATATGTTAAGAAATTTACAACAGATTGCTGTCTAATAGTTTTTAAGCTACGGGTAAAACCAAAGTTAAAGTTTATAATATGTGTATTTTGTTCAGGTTAATAGATTATATTTTTATTTCAAGAGACTTAGCACACTAAGTGCTGAGATGGAAAATATAACCTGGTCAGACCATGCTCCGGTAGTGCTAACATTAAAAGATATAAAACAAGGATCCCCAAAGGGGAGATGGAGATTAAATGATATTCTATTAGGGATCCCCGAATCTAGAGTATCGATAGGTGAGGCTCTATGAGAATATTTCCTGCAAAAAGATTCCACCTTATGGGCAGCCCATAAGGCAACTATGAGGGGTAAAATTATCAGCATAGCATCATACAGAAAAAAAAAGAGAAGAATAAGAGATTAGCTAAATTGAATGACAATATGACAAAAAAAGAAAAAGAGTACCAACAGAGACCGACTACTGCTATTAGGGAGAAAATAGTCAAAGAAATGGACGAACCAACTTTATTATGAGAAAGGGAATAAAGCTGACAAATACCTGGCAGTGAAGCTAAGGAATAAAATGTCTAGTTTAAATATATTCAGTCTTAAAATGGACCAGGATAAAACAACCTTCAATCCGTCTTAAATGAATAGTGAATTTGTAAAATATTATAGTATGTATAGTGTGGAGGAACCAGGCGCTTACCTTTAGTATCAGAGTTACAGAGTGGCGATGTCACTAGTAATTGTGGTTAATTGGTGTGTTGTTTCTTGTGATCCCTTCTGCTGCTACCCCTAGTAAAGGGATGATCCAAAGCCCTTAGGAAACGTAGAGTATGTATGTATGTATGTCTTTCTTTATATAACGCCATTAATGTACATAGCGTTTCACAGCAGTAATATATGCGACATCATATAAATAATAAATAATATAAATAACATATAAAGGGGAGAAGTGCTTCAGACATAAAAGTATCATTTAGGAAAAGGAGTCCCTGCTCCGAAGATCTTACAATCTAATTTGTTGGTATGAAGAATGTACAGAGACAGTAGTAGGGCGTTCTGGTAAGTGCGTCTGCAAGGGGCCAAGGTTAATGTATGAGGTGTTAATTATCAGCCATGGAGCTACTCATATGCTTCCTTAAGCAAGTGTGTTTTAAGGTGGGTCTTAAAGGGGGACAGAGAGGGTGATATTCGGATATTGAGGGGAAGGGCATTCCAGAGGTGTGGGGTAGTCAGTGAGAAGGCTTTAGATACAAAAGGGCAGAGCAGAACGCAAGAGTCGGGATGGTGCATAGCGAGAAATTAGGGCTGGGATGTAAGGAGGAGCAGAAGAGTGTAACGCTTTAAAAATGATGAGGAGAATTGAGTGTGTGATACGGGATTTGATAGGAGGCCAGGAGAGAGATTTCAGCAGGGGAGACGCTGAGACAGATTTCGGAAAGAGTAGAGTGATTCTGGCAGCAGCATTTAGTACAGATTGTACGGGAGACAGGTGAGAGGCAGGAAGGCCAGCAGCAGGAGGTTACAGTAGTCGAGACGGGAGAAAATGAGGGTCTGTCAGAGGTTTTACAGTCGAGGAACAGAGAAAAGGGCGTATATTGGTAATATTGCGGAGGAAAAAACTACATTTTTTTGCTACCTTTTGAATGTGAGAAGAGAATGTAGTCTATATCATTTAAATAATGCAGAGCAAACAGACCCGAGACAAAAAGTAAATATAGACAAATATTTAGATACATGTGAACTCCCCAAACTAAACAGGCATACGTTACATTTGTTGGGCATTAAGATATCAGCAGAAGAGGTATCGGAAGCCATAAAAACCCTCCAAAATTCTAAAGCCTCTGGCTCAGATGGGTTCACAAACGTATATTACAAACATTTGAAGCCATCCTGAAATCATACTTAATCAAACTATTCAACGCCATATTAAAAGGAGAAGTGTTACCGAAGGAAATGCTAGAAGCAGCGATAATCGTAATTCCTAAGGAGGGCAAGGACCCCATGCTATGCCCAAGTTATAAGCCCATATCGCTGATTAATACAGATATAATTGGAGAGAAGAAGGTGGTGCAGCTGCCTACGTCTTCCGGTTTCTTCTTGCAAAGTGTTCCTCAGTGAAGAGGTTATAGAGGGTCCGGATACCACTGTATTATAGAGTGTGGCTACGTGGGATTTCATTTACGGTGCGTTGTATATACGTCCCAACATTGCATTTGTGCCTGATCTAGTCGCTGAGGGAAGTGGTGTCCCCATTTCTCCAGTAATACAGATATAAAACTATTTGCAAAAATATTGGCAACATACCTAAATAAAGCTCTGAATATATTGGTCCACCCAGACCAGATGGGTTTCACTCCGGAGCGTCAGGCTTTGGATAATATTCGCAAAATTATAAATATAATCCACAATAGCAATAGTAGCCAAAATCAAACTCCGATTCTGGGGTTGGATGCAGAGAAGGCTTTCGATAGAGTAGCTTGGCTTTTTATGTTTCAGGTAATGAACATAATGGGAATCCACAAAAACTTTATCAAAGGAGAACGAGCATTATACTCAAACCCAACAGCTACAGTGCGAACATCAGGTTATACCTCAGCTCCATTTCAAATTACAAATGGCACCCGCCAGGGATGCCTCTTGTCCCCATTGTTGTTTGTCCTATGTAGCATTAGCTTCCAAAATTAGGCAGAATCATGACATTGAGGGAGTGACAATTGGAGATAGGGAACATAAGGTGTCTCTGTTTGCAGACGATGTTATGCTATCACTCACTAACCCAATAACATCACTGCAGAAACTATTTGACACAGTAGAAGAATTTTGCAAATTCTCAAACTTTAACATAAACCATAGCAAATGGAGGATAAGATAAATATGAAAAAACAATTTAAAATTAAATGGAAGACAGATAAGATCATATACTTGGGAGTGTATATAACAGGAACATACGATAAACTCTATGGAGCAAACTACCCCGAACTTTTTAAAGATCTGAAAAGGATCTAAGGATCTGGGATAGATATCAAATTTCATGGTGAGGCAGAATAACCTTGGTAAAAATAAACACAGTGCCCAGGATGCTGTATTTATTTCAAGTACTACCAGTCACAGTTCCGTAAAAAGATATTAGAGAGTTAGAAAAAGAAATAAAGTTTATATGGGATGGTAGAAAACCAAGAATAAAGAAGAAACCGATGGTGTTACCAACAACACTAGGGGGTTTGTCTCAACCAGACTTGATGAAATATTATGAAGTGGCTAGACTAAGTCGCCTGATATACTGGTCAATGGGAAAGGGGGTGAAGCCATGGGTAGATATAGGAAGAGCAGAAACCCAGGCAATAGACATGGCGACACTACTGTGGCTAAAGAAAGAGTTGAGGCCAGAGCACATCAGGGCCCACCCTGTGATATCACACTCCCTAAAATCATGGGATAAGTTCTGTAGAACCAAATTTACTTTGTCTATCCTCTCACCCTTGACCACAATATGTCCAATGACTCCGGCTCTCCAATCTAAGGTATATAAAACATGGGGAGAAAAAGGTATAAGAAGACTTTGAGATAGAAAACAGATAGAATTAAGAAACCCTAATTGCTGCACTGTACCATTCATAATAAGTATTGACAATGAATTATCTTGGTATGAACTGAGTGTTCAAATTCTAATTTGCAAAAATTAGAATTTGAACACTCCGTTCATACCAAGATAATTCATTGTAAATACTTATTATTAATGGTAGAGTACAGCAATTAGGGTTTCTTTTGTGATCATTCTTTTGATCAATTGGTATTCACTAGTATTCATTCCCCATCCACACCATTATTTGAAGATTACTAATTTATTTATTTGAATATTAAAGGTTGAGTGATTGATCATCTCCCCCCCTTTTTTTTCTAGAATTAAGACATTCCAAGAAATAAAGGAGGAGTTTGAGTTACCAAATATGCACTTACAGTTTACCAATATTTCCAAATAAGACACTACGTCTCATCAATACAACCCAAGCAGGATGTTTTTAAACCCTTGACAATATTTGAGAATCTATATTCGGCAAGTGTATACACAAAGGAACAATAGCACAATGATATCAAGTCCTAATTACACAGAACATTGAACAAACAAATACAAATATTCTAGATTGGGAAAATTATATAGGGCGACCATTAGATAGGGAAGAGTGGGAAGACATTTACTGTATGAGAGGTTGTAAGCTCTTCGGAGCAGGGACTTCTTTTCCTAAATGTTACTTTTATGTCTGAAACACTTCTCCCCTTTCTGTGTTATTTGTACTATTTATTATTTATACGATTGTCACGTGTATTACTGCTGTGAAGCGCTACGTACATTAATGGCACTATATAAATAAAGACATACATACATACAACTGTGGTCAAAAAGGCACATTTAAATCTGGTGGACCTGCCCCAATATAGTTTTATTCTGGAGAAAGATTAAAAAGCTAATAAAGAGAATTATGGGGCTAGACTGTCCATGGAATATGGAAACAATATTAATTCTAAAATCAATAGAGGATATAGAGAGGAATATAGACATGCTGATGGTACATATTCTTTCCTTGGCTAAAGTAGTGATAGCTAGAACCTGGAAGCAAAACAACCCACCAACAATAATAAAGGTTAGAAGCAAGGTAAACTATATAATAACCATGGAAAAACTTACTGGTCTAATTCAGGACAGATATAAAGGCTATTTGAAGATATGAGAACTATGGGTGAAGCATTGGGAAGCTACTGATCAATTACTTTTCACATAAGAACTAAGTGACCATGGGGAGACCCAAGTTGAAATGCAATTGCATGTATAATAAAGTATAAATGTTTGTTCTATTAATGTAGATATGATGGAAATGTACCCTTCCCCCTCACCCCGTCCCCATTTTTCTTTTGTACCCCTTTGCACCCTCCCCAAATATAACTTGTATAAAAAAAAAATACAAGTTTAAAAAAAAAATGTCTGAGCAATTTCCCGTATGTTAAAATCAAAGGGAAAAAAATGAGAAGACAACATTTGTGGCTTTGCACATTTCTTTAAAAAGTTGCATGGCTTTTTAGTCACTGCGAAAATATCTTAATAAAAAGATATTAATTTTTTTTAATTAAAGGCTGTGCAGAAAAGTTGCGTAATATGGCAGGCATAAGCTTATAGGGGTCCATGTTAAAATGGATGAGAAGTAAAGTGTAACACACTGTGCTCATTTGCATTTCATTACCAAGAATCCCTGGCTGCAGTATAAGAACTACGTGATATTGGATAAAGACAGGTTTGCAGACCTGTCTGAGACATACAAATGCACCACAAGTGTTATTTTTTTTACTGTACACTGGAGGGATTTTGTCAGGTTTTTTTTTACCCACCATAACTTTTTTAATGTCTGGTTATACGCAAACATTTACAAAGCAGGCAACCATACACACCTCTAGCAGTCTTTGTGCAGGAGATTGGTGATTGGTTAGGCAGAAATGCATCATTGTGGGTATGAGTACAAGAATCAGTGAACAATAAAAAGTGTTCCCTTAATCCCTTGTCCATTCTCAGAATGATTTACGTGTGTTGAGAGCAAGGAATAAAACAGAACATACAGAGGGGTGTTTTGAGAAAACAGTAAATTCTTTTGTGTGGAACCACAGTTCCACATATTAGTGCTGCTTCTCTTCAGCTTATTAAAAGTGACATGATTAACTGCCTTATTGCTTACAGGCTGCCTTACAGGCGGTGTCTTTCCTTGTTGATCTACCACTGAGGCCTTGTTCTTAGCGCAAACGTTGAACAGAATGTCAATAAACACGGACATAGGGAAGGCGGATTTCTCTGCCAATCCAAACAAACAGTATCTCTTTCGTTGAGACTCACAATCATTTTCCCTTTTTTTTAAAGCATGCTGTATGTGGCCCTTTGCTTACCTCATGTCTCCTTGTCAGGGTTTTTTTTACTGACCGTTGAAAGGTTAACGGGCACTTTGTATACATTAGGAATTCACATGTATCCTCTGAATTTCAAGAATTGAAAGGTTACTGTTGTGAGTCCTGTCCTGGGACAGTAGACATGTGGTTCCTATTCAAGGGTTGACATGTGGTTCTGATTAAACAGGTTAACCCTTGAAAGGCAAACCACAACTCTGTAAAATGGATTTATGTATGATGCCTCATGATAATATTATATTCATATTTTTGGTCCTATATATACAACTGCTGTGTACATTAAATATTTCAACACAAGTACATACCCAATCCCTCTTAAAATCAATTTTTTGAGATTGGAGAGATAAAGTAGCACACTGGGATTTAAAACTTGTTTTACCTGCCCCAAATGCAGTGGCATTAACGCTACAGTATTCCTTCTCCCAGTGCTGTGTCTGGGTTAACTTAATGTTATTTTTATTTATTTCAAATGTTTTCTAACACGCTACTCACCAAGTAACTCAGTACTAGAGCGCGTGTAGGGAAAACACCCATCCTAGGGTTGCCAGGTGTCCGTTTTTGAACCGGACAGGCCGGTAATTTTGCTGTGTGTCCGGTAAAAAAATGAAGGTAATACAGGACAAGTACAGTATGTGTCCGGTGTTACTACTGTAACCGCGAGGGCGGCAGCAAGCGCGAGGGCGGCGGCCAGCTGGAAGTGCTGGTGCTGAGGGCACTGGCCGTGGCTGGGAGCAGTGAGGAGACTCGTGTGCTGAGTGGAGGAGAGGATGACCAGAGGACAAAGGGGGCAGAGCCCACACCCCGGCGGCGGTGCCAGAGATTTCTGCAGTGACAGGTTCCGGTGCTGTCTGCCAGGAGATAAGGTAAGGAGAAATACAAGTCAGGCTGAGAGATCATGATGATTATGGGGGATGGGGAATGAGATGATGATGATGGGGGATGGGGAATGAGATGATGATGATGGGGGATGGGGAATGAGATGATGATGATGATGGGGGATGGGGAATGAGATGATGATGATGATGGGGGATGGGGAATGAGATGATGATGATGATGGGGGATGGGGAATGAGATGATGATGATGATGGGGGATGGGGAATGAGATGATGATGATGATGATGATGATGATGGGGGATGGGGAATGAGATGATGATGATGATGATGATGGGGGATGGGGAATGAGATGATGATGGGGGATGGGGAATGAGATGATGATGATGATGATGATGATGATGATGGGGGATGGGGAATGAGATGATGATGATGATCGGGGATGGGGAATGAGATGATGATGATGATCGGGGATGGGGAATGAGATGATGATGATGATGGTGGGGGATGGGGAATGAGATGATGATGATGATGATGATGATGATGATGATGATGATGATGATGATGATGATGATGATGATGATGATGATGATGATGATGATGATGATGGGGGATGGGGAATGAGATGATGATGATGATGGGGGATGGGGAATGAGATGATGATGATGGGGGGTGGGGAATTAGATGATGATGATGATGGGGGATGGGGAATGAGATTATGATGAGGGATGGGGAATGAGATGATGATTATGGGGGATGGGGAATGAGATGATGATGATTATGGTGGATGGGGAATGGGATGATGATGATTATGGGGGATGGGGAATGAG